>NC_041394.2:326798980-326986480 GCF_900747795.2 Erpetoichthys calabaricus
ATCAGCATCATATAGACGTTGTCACAAGAATAACCAAGAGACATTGGGAAGGTTTGGGGCAGCCACCCAAATAATATTTCCCAGCTACAAAATCTGTCAAAAGACAAATGTCTTGTTCACACAACTGAGTCCAAAACAGAACTGAGTATTATCTTTAAGATGGCAGCTTTTAAACCCTTAAGGGGGAAGTGATGTCATCAGGACCAGAACCAGAAGTGATGTCATTGGCTACCTCAAAACAGGGCGGGATTTCCTGAGAATGGTCTGTAAGGAATTGAGAGAGAGAATTAGCGCACTTCGCCACCCCCTGGTCCGGCATGGAACTACGTTTATTCAGTCCCCTTGGTTGTCCCCTAAACACGCACGTGTGACAACGTGTATATACACATTTTCTAAACAAAGTCTAAAGCCTGCTATTTTTTCCTAAAAGCAATATGAAATATTAACCAAGTGTTACAGTGGGTTGAAAAAGTATTCGACTCCCTCTGGAAAGCCACCATATTTCCATCTTACATCATTACAATCTATTAAACCCTTTTATTCCTCTGTGTACATATAATTTGAAACTTTTAGAGCTTGGTGAACTAAACAAATACAAATTGACAAAAGTAACTGACCCCTTCACATGACACACAGTCAATACTTGGTGGTAGCACCCTTTGCGGCAATAACTGCTTGCAATCACTTTGGATAGACATCTACAAGTTTAGCACATCTGGGTGGAGGCAATTTTTTCCATTCTTCCTTGTAGAACTGGTCTAATTGGGCAAAGTTTGAAGGCTTTTGTTTGTGAATTGCAATTTTGAGATCATGCCACAGATTTTCAATCAGATTCGGATCCGCACTCTTGCTAGGCCACTGTAAAACCGGGATCTTCTTTTTGTCAAATCATGCTTTGGTTACTTTTGCACAGTGTTTCGAGTCCTTGTCCTGCTGAAAGTGGTGGTGTCATCCGAGTACCAATTTCAGGGCTGATGTTTAAAGGTTTTCTTCCCAAATCTGGATATACTTCTTACTATCCATTCATCCTTCAATATGGACAAGGGACCTAGTGCCTTCCCTAGATAAGCAGCCCCAATACATGATGCCCCCCCCCCCACCAACCCCCAACCATGCTTGATGGTAGGTATGGTATTTGCCCTTCCATCTGCCAGACACACACAGGCTAAGGAGCTTGGCAATTTTCTTGGCACCTTTTCCATCTTTAAACTTCTTAATCACGGTGCATCTCAAGTCATTAGAAAGTTCCCTTGTTTTCATTTGTGTCAGATTTTGAGGTTTCACCAAATAAGCCACTTGTGCTGATTTCTCAGTTGTATGTTCCTAAGAACTGGCCTAAATAATCACTTAGAGACCAGTCAGCAAGCTAGAGGATGAATGGCTTGATTGTTTACTCCTGTTTTCATTAGCCTCATTGCATTGTTAACAATCATACAGTCTCCAAGCTCTTAGGGCTCGAATACTTAGTCAACAGCAGATTTCATGGATATGTTCTTTTTTCGTTGCAGCATAATTTGATAATTATGATTTTTCAGTGAAAATGTATTGTCCAAGAGGCCCACATTTATATGTAACAATATGAAACTAAACATGCATTATCAAAGAAAAAATTTTGCAGAAAATTTAAACTTTGTCTAGGGGGTCAAATACTTTTTCAACCACTGTATTTTAAAAAGAAAAAATGATTCATGAATAGTTATACCTCAAAGATAAAGAGTAAATTGCGTGTTTTTCCTAATGTTTTCTGTTTTCTATCTCCCGTACTTACAGTATATTGGAGTCTCCATTGTATGAATTGCGTCTGTGTCTGCCAGTCAGTAGACTTTGCTGTTTCTCTCTGTTTACAGACAAAGACAAAGCCTCTCTCACATTTTACATCAATTGCTCTTAACATCTTTTTTTTCCCTTTCCATCATCAATGCTTTACTTAAAAACTGACATTTAACAACCCCCATGTTTTGTTAACATAAGCATCTTGTACACTTTCTGCCTTTTAAACCCTCAGTACTCACAACGTGGTGTCTTGACCTAATTTGCAGACCACTCTGCTTCTGATGTAACCAATTGGAGTTAGGCTTACTATGGAGACATAAACACACTTTTAGCATAACTCATTTAATGAAAATAAACAAACATCCACCCATTCATCACTGAACTCTTTTTAACAGATTTCAAAGTTCCAACAGCATCAGACACAAAGCAGCGACCAATTCTAGACAGACGTTAGTCCGTCCACAGGCCCACTCATGCACACATCTCGACACTCCTATCAGGTCCAATTAGAGACACCAACTCACCTAATCTGCATGTCTTTGTGACTAAGAAGCAAACCAGAGAACTAGGAAACAATCCCATGCAAACACTGGGAGAAGTCAGACAGTAAAACAAAGCAATGTGAATTGGGGGATTGGGTTGTCAGGGGCTGGTGGCAGCTCAGAACTGAAACATCTCTTCTCTTTAAAATGTGAGTGACTGAGTGTTTCCAAGTTGTTTTCTGATATTTAGAATATCAGCCATACGATTTTTTCAAATAAAAGAAAAAGATTCTTTTATCAGTATAATTAAAAACTGGAAGTTGACCTGTCATTATGTTTTGAGTTTATTTTCTATTGGTAGTAAGCTGTTGTACACCAAATGATCATCTCTTTTTACAGTTCTCATTCTGAGCTTTGTATATTTACATTAAAATTTGGATCTGTCTTTTTCTGCAGGTTTACAAGAAAGTGACACCCTCTCTCCATCATCATCTCCTCTTCACTGCAAACTGTCTCAAAATGAAAACATAAAGAAGCCGGAGTCTGAAGTAGAGAGTTTGTTACCAGCCCATAGCAAACAATTCTTCACCAGTAGTGATTTTCAAACACACAAACAAATTTTTACTGAAAGGCCACATTTCTGTTCTGAATGTGGCAGGCAATTCTCTACCCGTTGTCCTCTTCAGACTCACATAAAACTTCATACTGGAGAGAAGCCATATTGTTGCTCCTCCTGTGGCAAACAATTCTTGCAAAAATGGCATCTTCAGTACCACACAAGAACTCATACTGGAGAAAAGCCATATTGCTGTGCTGAATGTGGCAAACAGTTCTCCAGGAGTTACTCTCTGCATTATCATAGAAGAATTAACACTGGAGAGAATCAATTTTGCTGTTCTGACTGTGGTAAGCAATTCTCCAGAAATAGCTATCTTCATATCCATAGACGGACTCACACTAGTGAAAATCCATATTGCTGTTCTGACTGTGGTAAACGATTTCACACCAGTGGTAATCTTCAAACTCACAGATGGGTTCACACTGGAGAGAAGCCATATTCCTGTACTGAATGTGGCAAACGGTTCTCCAGGAGTGACACTCTTCATTCTCATAGAAAAATTCACACTGGAGAGAAACCATATTGCTGTTTTGACTGTGGTAAACGATTCTCTAGAAATAGCAGTCTTCAAAACCACAGACGGATTCACACTGGTGAAAAGCCATATTCCTGTACTGAATGTGGCAAACGGTTCTCCAGAAGTGACACTCTTCATTCTCATAGAAAAATTCACACTGGAGAAAAGCCATATTTCTGTACTGAATGTGACAAACAGTTCTCCAGGAGTGACACTCTTCATTCTCATAGAAAAATTCACACTGGAGAGAAACCATATTACTGTTCTGACTGTAATAAACAATTCTCTACAAGTAGAGGCCTTCAGGTTCACAGACAGATTCACACTGGTGAAAAGCCATATTCCTGTTCTGACTGTGGTAAACAATTCTCTACAAGTAGCAATTTTCGAAGCCACAGACGGAATCACACTGGTGAAAAGCCATATTCCTGCAATGAATGTGACAAACAGTTCTCCAGGATTGACAATCTTCATTCTCATAGAAAAATTCACACTGGTGAAAAGCCGTATTTCTGTTCTGACTGTGGTAAACAATTCTCTAGAAATAGTAATCTTCAAACCCACAGACAGATTCACACTGGTGAAAAGCCATATTCCTGTTCTGACTGTGGTAAACAATTCTCTACAAGTAGCAATTTTCGAAGCCACAGACGGAATCGCACTGGTGAAAAGCCATATTCCTGCAATGAATGTGGCAAAGGGTTCTCCAGGAGTGACACTCTTAATTCTCATAGAAAAATTCACACTGGAGAAAAGCCATATTCCTGTCCTGAATGTGACAAACAGTTCTCCAGGATTGACAATCTTCATTCTCATAGAAAAATTCACACTGGTGAAAAGCCGTATTTCTGTTCTGACTGTGGTAAACAATTCTCTAGAAATAGTAATCTTCAAACCCACAGACAGATTCACACTGGTGAAAATCCATATTGCTGTTCTGACTGTGGTAAACGATTTCACACCAGTGGTAATCTTCAAACTCACAGATGGGTTCACACTGGAGAGAAGCCATATTCCTGTACTGAATGTGGCAAACGGTTCTCCAGGAGTGACACTCTTCATTCTCATAGAAAAATTCACACTGGAGAGAAACCATATTGCTGTTTTGACTGTGGTAAACGATTCTCTAGAAATAGCAGTCTTCAAAACCACAGACGGATTCACACTGGTGAAAAGCCATATTCCTGTACTGAATGTGGCAAACGGTTCTCCAGGAGTGACACTCTTCATTCTCATAGAAAAATTCACACTGGAGAAAAGCCATATTTCCAAAGAAATGGAATAGATTCAAAGTGGAACATAATCTCTAATAATGAGATACTGGCAAGGACTGTGAAAGTTTTGAGAAATTAAAGCAAGGGATAGAAGCATATAAATTGCACAAGCTAAACAGTAATCTCAAGAGAACAGTGTCCCAGCTATACAACAAGAAGAGACTAGAAAGATTGAATATAAATAGAAAGTGCACCAAATAATGCCCTAAAATGCATAAAATACCTAGAAAGGCAGCTGTATCTCCAACAATATGTAAAAACTGAACAAGGAAAACGTTTTTGTAGTTTAAAGAACTACACAGAAGAGAGGCATTACAGAGGATGGTGTTAAACTGCACTGAATACATCCTTATATTTAGGGTAGGCAAGACTGGGTGAACTATAAATCAACTGGCAATTCCTAGGTTATAACTGAAAGTGATGTTAAAGGAATAGAGCTGTCAATCTTCTTTTCTGCGGAGAAGGAAAAGAGAGGCCATTATTAGACAGCGCCAACACCTGGATTGGCGGAAAATTACCTCCCATGCACATGCACATGATAACATTAAGTGATTTACAAGACTGTGCATCCCAAGATTTAAATCACAAGGTCAAATGAATGCAAGAGTTTTATAGGAGAAGAAAAGAGAAAAATGAATTTAGAAAATCATATAATTATACTAGCCAAATTATAATTACAGCAGCAAAAACTATCCATATAGCGAACAAATAACTGAATGGTTGCATTGGTTTTATGAATAATAAGTTTCCTTCCTCTTGATGTCCTGTCTTTTGCCATCACTTCTGTGAGTTAAAGAAAAGACACTGCGTGTGCTAAGAAGGAGGAAAAATGTTAAACACAAAAATGTCACGACTACTGGGTAAAGTTCACTACTGTCACAGTCATGGACAGACAAGACCATATTGAGAAATGACCCCCTGTGAGAGGCAGCATTGATGTTTAAAATAAAACCAGTGACATGACAGTTTAAACTGGACAGATAACTGCCAAAATAATGGAGCAGAAGAGGCAAACTGAGAACAAGAAGAGAGGAGAACTAGTGTTGTTTGTCATGTAAGAAATGTCTCCAAAGGTACTGCTCTTAGAGTTCTTCTTGAGGTCCCCGCGATTGTAATCCAAGAACAGATTGCACTTGTTGTTTTAAAAAATGTTTGATAAAGTTTGAACCCCCCCCCCCCCCTTCATGTTCTACTATTGAGCCCCAACTTTGCCCTATAAAGACACTGAAGATTTTCTTAGTACACTAAAGTCTCTTGAGCGTCATCCTCACAGGGAGTAAGACTGAGCGATAGATTTGTCATCTGGAGCTCCTGTACGTAAAGGGAGAATGTGTTTGTATTGTCAAGGCCAACAACTAAGACTATGGAGGAATATCTCCGAGATGACCTCCAAAATGGCTTCATTAGACCTCCAGCAGGCCAGCATGATGTTTTCTTCTTGTTTAAAATATTGTTATTTACATTCTGTGTGTTGATGTTCAGGAATTAAATAAAAAAGTTCAAAACAAGTGCCCCCTCTTCACTGACTCCATCTTTACTTAGTCGGCTCACAGGCTCCTCAATTCTTTGTAAATGTGATATTTTTACTGTAGTGTGTATAATCTGGTGAATGTAAAGAAACAGAGGAATGGAAGATGACTTTCGGCAGCACCAGTGGACGTTATGAATCCTGTGTGATGGCCTATGGATTGGCCAGGGCACCTGCTGTCCTCTAATCATTAATGAATGACATTGTTAGGGATGTTTCAGGGGTCTTCATGTTGCTGTATATTTATGATATATTTATTTTCTCTCAAGGCACAGATCAGTATGTGAACATGTTTGAAGGTCTTCTCTAGGCTGTGTAAAAACAGATTATATAAGTAGAATTTAGCAGATCATCTCTGTTCTTTGTTCCAGTCCAAAGTTTCCTCAGTTTACAATTGTAAAGTCCCTGAGAATTTAAACAAACTTCAGTGGTTTGTAGGTTTTGGCCTCATAAACACAGAAATCCTCTCTTAAATCAAATCCTCGCCATATTTGTAAGTTTTAAGGCTTTTCTGTCACCTATGGACACAAAGTTCCAAAGACTGTATTGTAAGCTACAAAAGCAGACAAACTATTTTTAAAATGTATTAAAGAACACTTCACTTTAGAACTCTGATTTATGTGCTAATTAATACTTACCATGATTTGGAAGAACTTACATGGACTTGGAGAAACATTTGAAGGTTTGGTCTTGGACACCCCCTCCCCATTCAGACACTGGTGTCCATGTTGTGTGCTGGTGACCAGGCTGGCAGTTGTCACACGACTGAAGTCGATGCCACTGGTGACATCACCTAATCAAGAGTTCATTACTTGAGATGCTTTACTTTATTTGCATTGGTTTTCTTTACATTTATTTTCTGTAAAGTGGTGGCCATCACTGTTCATGGCTTCACCCACTCTCACGTTTTCACCAGCTGTTCATATTCACATCACGTACATGCATTTTAACATCTGTTGTATGTTGTTTTCACTTTTCAACAAATTTTAACTGTTACTTTATACATTTGAGGCTGACAAACAAGAAAAAAACATCTGAGAGTTTGGTAAAACCTTAGGATGACCAAAATGAACTGTCTGGAATATCATTGAGAAGAAAGAACACACTGGTGAGCTCACTAATCACAAAGGGACTGGTAGGCCAAGGAAGACCACCACTGCTGAGGACAGACAAGCCCTCACTATGGTAAAAGAGACCCCCAAATGCCTGTCTGACAGATCATACACAGTCTTCAGGGAGCAGATGTGGACATGTCAGAGAAAACTATCAGCAGAAGACTTCATGAACAGAAACAGAGAAGTCACACTGTAAGATACAAATCACTAGTTAGTCACAAAAACAGGATGGTCAAGTTACAGTTGAAAAGGACTTAAAAGAGCCTGCAGAATTCTGGGAAAAGGGTCCTGTGGACCACCGAGACAAAGATGAACCTGCATCAGAGTGATGACCAGAGCAAACTGTGGAGACAAAAAGGAACTGCCTAAGAGCCAAAGCAGACCACCTTATCTGTTCAACATGGTGCTAGTGGGGTTATAGCTTGGGCATGTATGGCTGCCACAGGTCCTGGTACACATATCTTCACTGCTGGTAGTAACACAGTGAATTCTGAGGTGTATGGAAACATCTGATGTGCTCAAGGACGTACTGTGTATGGCTTTTGTGCTGATCCTGGCAGCCAAGATTTTCGATTCTGAACAGTTTGTGTTTGTTATTAGCAGTTCTACTGATTCCAGGCCTTAGGCTCTTGATTGGTTGAAAGAGTTCGGAGTAACATTTTGGGCATCACTGTTCCTTGGTTACTGACAGTGCTTCGATTCCAGATACCTCAGAATAGTTCAAATACAGCAGCCATAAAATTCAAACAATTAGTATACCTAGTATAAAGAAAACAACAACAACAAAAAAAAACTCCACCATCCAGGTGTCTTCATTTTAAATGATATTCAAAAGAAAAGCTGTTCATAGATTTATTCTTAAGGTTTTTTTCTATCTTTCATTTCCAAGTCCTGTGTCTATTTAAATTCTGCCTTACAGATCACCGCCATTGTCAGGTCCGTCTCTCCCAGCAAACTCCCCTTTCAGTTTTTAATTCAGAACGTCTTTGGATTTGATTCCTTTATCATGGAGTCTTGTAACCTCATTCTGGTGTGCAGCCATTTCTACTTAGAATCCCCAATATCAAAAATGAAACATGCATAATGATATTAAGGATCGGCGTCCACCAGGCTGAAGTTGGCTGCTTATTCACCAGCTGTTCCATTACATTCCATTAAATTCTGTTATACACCGCTACAAAAAAAAGAAGGGACCACTCAATCATTAGAGTCTTAACAGCAAGTAAACGAAGCTTCTGGGATCTCAGTCTGTCCAGTTAGGAAGCCTAAGTGATTGTGAATCAACTTCACCTGCTTTGGTGTCAATGAAAGTGACAACAGGTGACCTGCAGAGGTAACAGCAAGACAACCCCTCAAAAAAGGGAATGGCGGCCACAGTCAATTGCTCTCTCCTTATCCTTCCTGACTGACTCTTCTCTAGTTTTGTGTTTTGCTTGTGTCCTTCTCACTACTGGTAGGCTGAGGTGGTACCTGCAGTCGATTCGGGTGGCACAGGTGGTCGAGCTCCTCCAGGATGGCACCTCCATACGTGTCGTCACAAGAAGGTCTCAATAGCATGGAGAAGACACCAGGAGATGGGCCGTTACATGAGGAGAGCTGGACAGGACCATAGAAGGGTATCAACCCAGCAGCAGGACTGGTATCTGCTCATTTGTGTGAGGAGGAACAGGAGGACCACTGCCAGAGTCCTACAGAATGACCTCCAGCCGGCTACTGGTGTGCCTGTTTTGGTCAACAGCATTCTACTATAACTCTGGTCTGGTGGCACACACACACACACACACACACACACACACACACACACACACACACTGTTTAACGCTGTTATACTAAGAATCGATATGCATCTCTCCGGACGATTTGACACACCCAATAGCAAACAAGGAACAAAAGCTGTTCTACGGGCAGAAGGGGGTGCAATGGAATATTACAGAAATAGTAATGAAGGTAATCAAACAACTTACTGAATCCAGCAGGGGGTGCAAGCTCCATTGTTGGAATAAGCTCTTTTGTAATTGTGGTGTGTTACATAACCTGAAATTCTATAGATATAATATACAAAGGCGATAGATACCTCTCCCTTAGTGATACGGCAGTAAAAAATCACATAGGAGAAATAACTTAACTTTCTTTAATGACGGTTTACATGGTATAACAGACAAGGAAGCCATGACAAGACCTTCAGTAGGGGAGCCCGATGTGTAGAGTCTGCCATTTTCGTCAGTGTGTTGGAAGGATTTTCAGGATTGGATGACATTATCTCCCATCCATCCATCGGCTTCAAAGGTGTGCCAGGCAATGTTCCAAGGCTTTATACTCTTTCTTCATGTGCAGGCCCTTACTTAGGTAAATCATGCCATTCCAAACAAGGAAAAGAAGATCCAATGTCATGCTGTCTCTGACACACAGAAATAGTACAATGCCCATTTAGCAGTTGTCCTTAACTTGTCTTGTCTTAAAAATCTTCCCTAGAAGTTCTTATATGCTGAACTCCTATGTGCTAAATCTGGCCTTGTGTTAGCTGTACATGTTAGTGGATTTATAAAAAAAATTTTTTACAGATCACAGTGACATATTAAACTTATATACTTATTACACTTACTAAATCATTTTTTCAGTCTCATGTATCCTAGAATGAAGATTTTACTTTCGTAATTCATTCAAAGTTTAAAACATAATAGGTTTACTGCCCGTCTTCAGTGTGCCTTGTTGAAATGTAGACTACTGCTTCATTTGGACTTTTGAGCAAACAACAACAGTCATATGTTTGTATTAATGTGACTGACTTAATTAAGTGTACACTCAAGTTTCTGTGAACTCACTTAAATTAGGCAAACTGCAAATCCGTATTCATATGTTCATTGAAATCCTGATTCCCTTCAGTTGTTGCTTAGTAACAGTCGGCATCAAGCAACAGTAAACTTCGCATATCTAAACTTTTTTGTTTTGTTTTTTTTAAACCCTGTCACACACGTGCGAATAGGAGGACGTTGTATGGACCAAGCAAAGGTAATTCCACGCCAGGCCAGGGGGTGGCAGGATCCACTAAACCTTCTCCTGTTATCTCTACAGACCAGACGCGGGAAAATCTGTCTGAATCAGAGCTGATGATGTCACTTCCGGTTCCGGTGCCCAGACTGACGTTGGAAGAACATAATTTCCGGTTCCCCTACATCACGTCCGGTCTGGATCCCTTAAAGCAGCCATCTTTGCAAACCCTCAGCATTTCTGTTTTGGTCTCAGTATTGTGAACATCTCTGTGCTATTCAAAACCCATTTTGCAGCCAGGAATATTAAACGGGTGGCTGCCCCAAACCTCTTCAAGTGTGTCGAGTCTGTTCATTTTCACAACCCCTATACATAAATGACAGACGACATCGATCTCATCGCTGCAATTGTAACTGTTCCTCTGTCTCAGCGATGGGAAAAGACTCCAAAAGGATTTGGGAAGTTAAAGGTAGTAGTAGTAGTTGTAGTAGTTTGGGGCGGCTATGAAAACATCCATCCATCCATCCATCCATTTTCCAACCCGCTGAATCCAAACACAGGGTCACGGGGGTCTGCTGGAGCCAATCCCAGCCAACACAGGGCACAAGGCAGGAACCAATCCTGGGCAGGGTGCCAACCCACCGCAGTGAAAACATCACTAGTCAAATTTAAACAAACAAGGAAGAAGCAAACATATCTGAAAATCAGATTTCCTCTAGCAGCTCTTCTAAATACAAAATCAAACCCAGACAGTCAGAGAGAGCCCGGCGTGTAGAAGTATCACTGCCAAGAGATGACTCCACATGGAGTGTCACTGAGGTAATCGGAGCAACAAAAATGGCTGACCTTTGGTCTGAGGGTAACAGTTTTCATCATGCGAATATCGTGAAGTCCAGAGGATCCACCACACTCTGTTTATATTTAATCTGCGACTTCACATTTGAGTTCTAAGAATTCCAGCAACGATGGAAATGATGACTTTGACTTTGATATATCCGGCATCGTAGCTTTAATGCTCACGCCTTACTGCTGGAATTATCCGGCACATTTGCCTGTGGTTATGTGAATGCCTGGCGCGTAGTATAACTGACAGTTTGGCGTGGGTATTATTACTACATTGTATTTCGACAACTCTGCGCTTGTTTTGGCCGGTCACGTGATGTGATTCGGAAGTGAAAGCTGTGAATATGGCGAAACGTAAACTGACTTCAAGTGAGGTTTTGCAGGCGATTTTGGACAATAATTCTGATCATGATTGTAGCAGTTCTGAAGAAGATTTTAGCGACAATGATGATCAGCAACGTGCGCTGCATGATACTGTGAATGAAGACGCATTGGATGACGGCGATGAGTGGGTGTATCCCCAGCATCTCAACTGGACTGCTGCCCGAGGTGATCTACCTTTTCTGCATCCGTTTGAGGCAACGTGTGGCTTTACTGTTGATGTAAACAGTGATGAGCAGTTTTATGAGCTGTTTGTGTCACCTGCCTTGATCAGACATTTTGCTCATCAGACAAATCTGTATGCAGCACAGTTTATTGAGAAAAATCCCAATTTACCTCCACATTCCCGTGTTCGTGCTTGGGTAGACACTGATGAAAACGAAATGATAAAAATTCATTGGGATTTTGATGTTGATGGGAATAATTAGAAAACCAGATATTGAGATGTACTGGTCTACAGATCCTATGTATGCAACACCTATTTTTGCAGCTGTCATGACACGTAACCGATTCTCTTTGCTGCTGAAATTCTTTCATTTGAATGACAACAGAAATGAGCCAGATAAGAAAGATCCAAACCGCGACCACTTGTTCAAGCTACGTCCTTTGATTGATCATTTATTTGAAGCATTTCAGTTGCCCTACATGCCAGGACCGTCAGTTACAGTTGATGAAAGTTTATTGTTGTGCAAGCCTGAGAAAAGGTACATTTTGTGTTTTATTATGGAGCGTTCGATCAGAAGAAAATATGAAGCTGGTTTTAAATTAAAAGTCGTTGAAGTGGCGAAAGAAATCGGTAACTGCGCTGCTGCAACAAAATTCGAAGTGTCTGAGAACCTGATGTGAGATTGGAGGAAGCAAGAAGATGTAAAAAATAAATAAACAAATTAAGTGTCGTAATTTTGAACGGGCGTATAAGTCGGAGTAACTCCCGCTTTCTTCTGAGTTTTGCTTCTCCTCTGTTCGATGATTTTTGGCTATCAGAGTTATACAGTCATGGCCGAAATTATCGGCACCCTTGGAATTTTCCCAGAAAATGCACCATTTCTCCCAGAAAATTGTTGCAATTACAAATGTTTTAGTATACACATGTTTATTTCTTTTATGTGCATTGGAACAACACAAAAAAACAGAAAAAAAGCCAAATCTGACATCATTTCACACAAAACTCAAAAACCGGGCTGGACAAAATTATTGGCACCCTCTGCTTAATATTTGGTTGCACGCCCTTTGGAAAAAATAACTGAAATCAAGCACTTCCTATAACCATCAACAAGCTTGTTACACCTCTCAACTGGTATTTTCCGACCACTCTTCTTTTGCAAACTGCTCAAGGTCTCTCAGATTTGAAGGGCGCCTTCTCCCAACAGCAATTTTGAGATCTCTCCATAAATGTTCAATCGGATTTAGATCCGGACTCATTGCTGGCCACTTCAGAACTCTCCAGCGCTTTGTCTTCAACCATTTCTGGGTGCTTTTAGAGGTATGTTTGGGGTCATTGTCCTGCTGGAACACCCATGACCTCTGACGCAGACCCAGCTTTCTGACACTGGGCCCTACATTGCGCCCCAATATCTTTTGGTAGTCTTCAGATTTCATGATGCCTTGCACACAGTCAAGGCATCCAGTGCCAGAGGCAGCAAAACATCCCCAAAACATCTTAGAACCTCCACCATGTTTGACTGTAGGTACTGTGTTCTTTTCTTCGTAGGCCTCATTCTGTTTTCTGTAAACAGTAGAATGATGAGCTTTACCAAAAAGCTCTACCTTGGTCTCATCTGTCCACAAGACGTTCGCCCAGAAGGATTTTGGCTTCCTCAAGTACATTTTGGCAAACTCCAGTCTGGCTTTTTTATGTTTCTGTGTCAGCAATGGGGTCCTCCTGGCTCTCCTTCTATAGTGTTTCATTTCGTTCAGATGTCGACAGATAGTTTGAGCTGACACTGTTGTACCCTGAGTCTGCAGAACAGCTTGAATATGTTTTGAAGTTGATTGGGGTTGTTTATCCACCATTCAGACTATCCTTCGTTGCAGTCTTTTATCAATTTTTCTCTTCCGTCCATGTCCAGGGAGATTAGCTACAGTGCCATGTGTTGTGAACTTCTTGATTATGTTGCGCACAGTGGACAAAGGAACATGAAGATCTCTGGAGATGGACTTGTAGCCTTGAGGTTGTTGATATTTTTCCACCATTTTTGTTCTCAAGTCCTCAGACAATTCTCTGCTCTTCTTTCTGTTCTCCATGTTTAGTGTGACACACTCAAGACACACAACAGAAAGGTTGAGTCACCTTTTCTCCATGTTAACTGGCTTCAGGTGTGATTGCTGTATTGCCAGCACCTGTTTCTTGCCACAGGTGAGTTCAAACGAGCATCATATGCTTGAAATAAAACGATTTACCCACAATTTTGAAAAGGTGCCAATAATTTTGTTCGGCCAATTTTTGGAGTTCTGTGTGACATGATGTCAGATTTGGCTTTTTTTCTCTGTTTTTTTGTGTTGTTCCAATGCACATAAAGGAAATAAACATGTGTATACCCAAACATTTGTAATTGCAACATTTTTCTGGGAGAATTCCAGGGGTGCCAATAATTTCGGCCATGACTGTATTTGCTTTTACTGCCTCGGTCTACACGTTTATAGATGTTTATTATTGTTCTATTCCTTAAGTCAGCCTAAGCCCCCTTTTCATCTTGAAAACAATGTGAGAAGTATGAGAATGTGAGAATGTGTTTCTGTGCTAAATATGTGGGGCCAAATGGGTAATATTTTATTATTGTGATGGTTCACTGCACTCCGAGGGGCTGAAGCATGTGCAAGATGGTCTCGTGGCATCAGCTCTTCGACAGGCATGCGGAGACCAGAGATATGTTGAGCTGGGAAGATCTGGTTGAGCCATTGGGGGAGCAGGCATGACCAATTTATTAAAAAAAATTTTAAAGTGTTTGGAAAAATCTAAAGAGTGAATCCATAAAGGAGGCCTGGGACCATCCACAGAAAGAAAAGGGAATACAGTATTGAAATCCTGAAGGAGCAAATGCAAAAACAGAATACAAAAGCAAATAAAACAGGAGAACAAGACTGACAGGCAAAAATGATATGTGCTTCATAATTACATAAAAATGAAAAAAAAATCAGTGACATTATTATTGTTGAAAATCAGCAAAATAAGGAGGACTGATACAAGAAAGTGATGGAGATTTTCATGGAGAAGGATAGGTGTATGGACTTCATTTACAAATAAAGGTAAGATAATAAACGTTTTCAATTTAATAAAAAATGGGACCAGACTGAGAAAAAAAAAACAATCCAATATTTAAAAACTAAATTTTCACCTTAAATAAAATATTCTTTTGTTTTTCTTGTTATCCTTTTGTTGAACAGTCTGTATTAAAATTGATTAAAGCATCAGAATTAAAAGCTTTTAAAAACAACTAAATACAGTACTGTGCAAAAGTTTTAGGCAGGTGTGAAAAAATGCTGTAAACAAAGAATGCTTTCAGAAATATAAATAATAATTTGTAAATTGATAACAAACAAATGTAAAGTGAGCGAACAAAAGGAAAATCTAAATCAAATCAATATTTGGTGTTACTACCTTTTGCCTTCAAACCAACATCAATTCTTCTCGGTACACTTGCACAAAGTCAGGGATTTTGTAGGACTCTAGTCAGGTGTCTGATCAACCAATTGTACCAGACAGGTGGTAATGATCATCAATGTCACACGTAGGTTGAAACACAGTCATTAACTGAAACAGAAACAGCTGTGTAGGAGGCTTAAAACTGGGTGAGGAACAGCCAAACTCTGCTACCAAGGTGAGGTTGTGGAAGACAGTTTCATGTCATGGCAAGACTGAGCACAGCAAAAAGACACAAGGTAGTTCTACTGCATCAGCAAGGTCTCTCTCAGACAAAGATTTCAAAGCAGACTGGGGTTTCAAGATGTGCTGTTCAAGCTCTTTTGAAGAAGCACAAAGAAACGGGCAACGCTGAGGATCGTAGACGCAGTGGTTGGCCAAGGAAACTTAGTGCAGCAGATGAAAGACACATCAAGCTTATTACCCTTCGAAATTGGAAGATGTCCAGCAGTGCCATCAGCTCAGAACTGGCAGAAACCAGTGGGACCCAGGTACACTCGTCTACTGTCTGGAGAAGTCTGGCCACAAGTGGTCTTCATGGAAGAGTTGCAGCCAAAAAGACATACCTCCGACGTGGAAACAAGGCCAAGTGACTCAAGTATGCACGAAAACATAGGAACTGGGGTGCAGAAAAATGGCAGCAGGTGCTCTGGACTGATGAGTCAAAATTTGAAATATTTGGCTGTAGCAGAAGGCAGTTTGTTCATCGAAGGGCTGGAGAGCGGTACAAGAATGAGTGTCTACAGGCAACAGTGAAGTATGGTGGAGGTTCCTTGAACGTTTGGGGCTGCATTTCTGCAAATGGAGTTGGAGATTTGGTCAGGATTAATGGTGTTCTCAATGCTGAGAAATACAGGCAGATACTTATCCATCATGCAATACCATCATGGAGGCGTATGATTGGCCCCAAATTTATTCTGCAGCAGGACAATGACCCCAAACATACAGCCAAAGTCATTAAGAACTATCTTCAGCGTAAAGAAGAACAAGAAGTCCTGGAAGTGATGGTATGGCCCCCACAGAGCTCTGATCTCAACATCATCGAGTGTGTCTGGGATTACATGAAGAGACAGAAGGATGTGAGGAAGCCTACATCCACAGAAGATCTGTGGTTAGTTCTCCAAGATGTTTGGAACAACCTACCAGCCGAGTTCCTTCAAAAACTGTGTGCAAGTGTACCTAGAAGAATTGATGCTGTTTTGAAGGCAAAGGGTGGTCACACCAAATATTCATTTGATTTAGATTTCTCTTTTGTTCATTCACTGCATTTTGTTGATTGATGAAAATAAATGATTAACACTTCCATTTTTGAAGGCATTCTTTGTTTACGGCATTTTTTCACACCTCCGTAAAACTTTTGCACAGTACTGTATTTCAATTAAGGTCAAAACTGAAATTGTTTTTTTGTACACCTCTCTATACTTGCATTTGAATGAGTATGAATTGTGGAATTGCAAATTTAGAACACATGGAGGGTGCGGTCTCTTGCACCGCTATAAATGTAAAGTTATTTCTTAGCCAAATATGCACCTTAGCTATTTGTGTGTAAAGAATGCTGATGAGAAATGAACATAACCAGTAATCAATGTACATGGCACCAATTGAATTGTGAATAAGCCTCTCTTTGGGGTTCATATATTTGTAAATCTCACACTGAAGGAGTCCGTGCCTCATCCTCATGGACCACCCTTGGAAACGCAGCACTAAAACTTTCATCCTCACTCCACATTATTGGAAGCACTGCAATAAATCAAATCGAAATAACTGTTGTTGCAAGTCAACTGCAGAGTTATTGTAAATATGAATTTGGGTCTTATGATAAAGCTTTGACATTCTCACCTCACTGTAAACATCACTTAGAAAGAAAAAACTGAATCACGAATTTCACACAATGCAAGATTGAGGAGCTTCAAACCTGCTCATCCAGAGTCTAAATTTTGTGTTATAACTTTTATAATGTTATCTTCAGTAAGTGCAGGATTAATACAAAACGAAAAGTAACAGTTAAAAGAGAAACAATTTAAAGTGTTACACATTACTAGAATTACATCTTAAGCATCACTACTTGGCTGTCTTTCCCCAAGTTAGTAGATAACACAGAAAATGTGGTGAGTTGACCTGTGCCAAGCCCCCGATAATTGCGATATTTCTCCGTTATTTTTCACACAGCCTATTGTGATGATGTTAATAAATCAGACGTCACCATAAGATCTACTGTACCTCGTCAAATGCTGAACAATATTCATAAAAAATACCTGATTGCAGCACAAGGAATAGTCACGGCCAACAGTTCTGAGAATGACACAGGTCTTGGCTTTCACAAAGTTTGCTGCTTCAGTGTTTTTAGATCTTTTTGTCAGATGTTTCTATGGTATACTGAAGTATAATTGCAAACATTTCATAAGTTTCAAAGGCTTTTATTGACAATTACATTAAGTTTATGCTCAGAGTAGACAATATTTGCAGTGTTGGCCCTTCTTTCTTTTTTCAAGATCTCTGCAATTCACCCAGGCATGCTGTCTGTCAATCAACTTCTGGGCCAAATCCCGACTGATGGCAGCCCACTCTTGGACATAATCAATGCTTGGAGTTTGTCAGAATTGGTGGGTTTTTGTTTGTCCATCCGCCTCTTCATGATTGACCACAAGTTCTCAATGGGGAGTTTCCTGACCATGTACCCCAAATTTTGATGTTTTGTTCCCCGAGCCATTTAGTTATCACTTTTGCCTTATGGCCCGGAGCTCCATCATGCTGGTAAAGGCTTAGTGTATCACCAAACTGTTCTTGGGTGGTTGGGAGAAGTTGCTCTTGGAGGATATTTTGGTCCCATTCTTAATTCATGGCTGTGTTCTTAGGCCAAAGTGGGAGTGAGCCCACTGCCTTGGCTGAGGAGCAACTCCCCCACATGAATGGTCTCAGGATGCTTTACTTGAGCTCAGGTCCCACATAACACACGTTGTGACAATTTTAATATCAGACACTCAACCAGCACTTAGAAGGAATGTGGCATGGAAGAAACTCACATTACCTTTCAAAGCACATTCTTCTACCAGAGAACTGACAACACTGATGAATAAAGAACATTTAAATTTCAAGACCATCCACATTCTTTTCATTACACAGCAGGACTATTGGAACTGATCGATACTAAAGTGTACAAACAATTCATATTGCTTTCTTTGACACAGAGTTAATAGGAGTGATTCATTATGGTGCTATATTTCAGAACAAATCCAAAACATATGTTTTATGATTTACACCTTTTGTAACATTTCCAGTCTGTGTACATTCTTGTCTGGTCTGTAGCAATGTGCTTGAGGTGTTCAGGTGGTCATTTTATAACAATATCAACATACTCAGTCAGCCAGACCTGCTCACAGGGTGATGGAAGTCAGTACACAACTTTGCCAGCTCCAAGATGCACACTGCAATGGCAGCTAGTCTTAGTCCTCAGCTCAATGGCACAATGGTCTTAGTCCTCAGGTCATCTTGATCCACTGCTAAGCTGAAGCTCAAGTGCACATTACAACTGTGCTAAACCCAACAGATGATCTCTCAATTCACGGAAATGTGTTCCCATGTTGAAGGTACCAGACAACTGAACTAAGGTGACAGAGTCCTCCCTAGGATGGTCCTGTCCTAATTTAAATGCTTGGCACAGCAATCAGAGCAAGCGTTGGATCTGCCAGCAATACACTAGATTACACTACACACACTAATGGCTCCCTGGTTTCGTCTCACTTCAGGATTGTTTGTGGACAGCAGACCTAATGAGAACGAGACCCACTTATACATTATGGGGTTAGTTTTGCACCACCTTAGATTTATTTTTCAGTCTTCCGTTTTCCTTGTAATTTCTGGTTGTGAACCTTTGAAGGAATCGCCTGAAATAAAATCTCAAAATGAGTCTCAATCACCTTCTGAAAGGTCCGGCAAAGTCTGACATTAAAGGAGGTCCTACCTCTTCATCAACAGAACAGACGGGGCTCTCAGCAGCTGATTGATTCAATGGTTCAGGGCTCAGGTCATCATGTCAAATTGGATGTTCTTTTTCTCTTTTCCTATTTCTTCTTATGCGGTTTATTTAGGGTTTTCCCCCCAGAAACAAGGTACTAACTTGCTAGCATAATTTGATACTTCTCTTTTGTTTTCTATATTACTCTTACGGCTCCACCTTTTTACAAACATCATTAAATACAAATTTCTGGATTGTTGCATACAACTAGCAGCCTTTACCAATGGACAGTTAAGCTCAGTATGATAATGTGCTTGTTCTTTGACACACTACATGTTAACATGACTGGAACTTCTTTCATGGTTGGTGGGTCAACAAAGCCTTAGCCTAATCGGACAACTCACTTTTTGGCTGAAACATTTACACTATCAATGCCCATTTCATGGCTCAATTGCGGAGAAATTTGAACTCTTTTGATCCTGAACCACATGTAATTATTGTAGGTTTTCTCTTTTGATACATTTCAAACAGTTGCATCTCTAAGGGTGTAGTCACATTAGAAATTTCATCTGTGCCCGATCAAGTTTGTCCTTATGTAAATCCCCCCCAACCCCTAAGGTCTAGTTCATTTGACTAGTGTGATCGCTCCATGCCAGGCCAAACGTACTGTGCCCAGGCCCACCTCTTCAGTAGGATTCGGGAACAGTGTGATTGCTAAATGTGCCTGAGTACAGAAAACAGACATGATGTCACTAATGTGATAAATCAGACAGTGCAATTCTACGTTTCATTTGATACCATGTGAGATAAACACAGGTTTTTATTCTCATCTTACAGATGAACGTGCACTGCTGTTGGCAAGAAAAACTTCAAATTCTTCCCTTAACATCATTGTCTCCATAAAAATCTTCTAGTACAGTTGTGCTTGAAAGTTTGTAAACCCTTTAGAATTTTCTATATTTCTGCATAAATATGACCTAAAACATCATCAGATTTTCACTCAAGTCCTAAAAATAGATAAAGAGAAACCAGTTAAACAAATGAGACAAAAATATTATGCTTGGTCATTTGTTTATTAAGGAAAATGATCGAATATTACATATTTGTGAGTGGCAAAAGTATGTGAACCTTTGCTTTCAGTATCTGTTGTGACCCCCCCTTTGCAGCAATAACTGCAAACTAAATGTTTCCGGTAACTGTTCATCAGTCCTGCACACCGGCTCGGAGGAATTTTAGCACCATTCCTCTGTACAGAACAGCTTCAACTCTGGGATGTTGGTGGGTTTCCTCACATTAACTGCTCGCTTCAGGTCCTTCCACAACATTTCGAATGGATTAAGGTCAGGACTTTGACTTGCCATTCCAAAACATTAACTTTATTCTTCTTTAACCATTCTTTGGTAGAACGACTTGTGTGCTTAGGGTCGTTGTCTTGCTGCATGACCCACCTTCTCTTGAGATTCAGTTCATGGACAGATGTCCTGACATTTTCCTTTAGAATTCTCTGATATAATTCAGAATTCAATGTTCCATCAACGAAGGCAAGCCGTCCTGGCCCAGATGTAGCAAAACAGGCCCAAACCATGATACTACCACTACCATGTTTCACAGATGGGATAAGGTTCTTATGCTGGAATGCAGTGTTTTCATTTCTCCAACCATAACACTTTTCATTTAAACCAAAAAGTTCTATTTTGGTCTTATCCGTCCACACAACAATCTTCCAATAGCCTTCTGGTTTGTCCACGTGATCTTTAGCAAACTGCAGACGAGCAGCAATGTTTTTTTTTGGAGAGCAGTGGCTTTCTCCTTGCAACCCTGCCATGCACACCATTGTTGTTCAGTGTTCTCCTGATGGTGGACTCATGAACATGAACATTAGCCAATGTGAGAGAGGCCTTCAGTTGCTTAGAAGTTACCCTGGGGTCCTTTATGACATTGCCGAGTATTACACGCTTTGCTCTTGGAGTGATCTTTGTTGGTCGACCACTCCTGGGGAGAGTAACAATGGTCTTGAATTTCCTCCATTTGTACACAATCTGTCTGACTGTGGATTAGTGGAGTCCAATCTCTTTAGAGATGGTTTTGTAACCTTTTCCAGCCTGATGAGCATCAACAACTCTTTTTCTGAGGTCCTCAGAAATCCCCTTTGTTCGTGCCATGATACACTTCCACAAACATGTGTTGTGAAGAGCAGACTTTGATAGATCCCTGTTCTTTAAATAACACCGGGTGCCCACTCACACCTGATTGTCATCCCATTGACTGAAAACACCTGACTCTAATTTCACCTTCAAACTAACTGCTAATCCTAGAGGATCACATACTTTTGCCACTCACAAATATGTAATATTTGATCATTTTCCTCAATAAATAAATGACCACGTATAATATTTTTGTCTCATTTGTTTAACTGGTTTCTCTTTATCTACTTTTAGGACTTGAGTGAAAATCTAATGATGTTTTAGGTCATATTTATGCAGAAATATAGAAAATTCTAAAGGGTTCACAAACTTTCAAGCACAACTGTATGTGCAGCACAAAC
This sequence comes from Erpetoichthys calabaricus, assembly GCF_900747795.2. NCBI lineage: Eukaryota > Metazoa > Chordata > Cladistia > Polypteriformes > Polypteridae > Erpetoichthys > Erpetoichthys calabaricus. Next base: position 326,820,641 of record NC_041394.2, read on the forward strand.
AACAGCAAAACACTGTACTGCACACTCAATAAATCTGTAACAGGGTAGAGGGTTATTCTGCTCTACATGACTCCAAAGCAACCACAAAATAAGTAAAATCATTGGGACATGCATGCTGTCACTCCGTGTTCACAACGTGTTTTGGCTTTACACGAAGCTGCATGGTCATGACGAAAGCAGGCCCAGAACATTAGGCACAGCGTAAGTGCAGGCCAACAGGGGAGATTGGGCATGGTATGGAACAAATATGCCTAGCATTTTAACAAAGCCCACCACCTGTAAACACTCATCAAAAATGAAAAGTGCCGTTGAAGCACTGCACATGCCCCCCCAACACATCATCCTCTTAAACTTCCTCAACCTGGTGAATCTTTGTGTGTTTCTGAAGTCTGTTTTGGTCAGAGAAGCGTTTTCCACATTCAGAACAGCAATACGGTTTCTCTCCAGTGTGAATTTTTTTGTGGGTCTGCAAAGTACTCAACTGTGAGAAGAGTTTGCTGCATTCCGGACAGCAATAGGGTTTCTCACCAGTGTGAATTCTGCTGTGTCTCCGAAGACTGGTATGGTCAGAAAATCGTTTAGAACATTCCGGGCAGCAGTACGGCTTCTCTCCCGTGTGAATTCTTGTGTGGGTCTGAAGATGCCGAAAGGTGGAAAATAGTTTCCCACATTCAGGACAGCAATATGGTTTCTCCCCAGTGTGAATTCTCAAGTGCGCCTGAAGATTGCTGCTGCTAATGAACCGTTTACCACATTCAGAACAACAATAAGGCCTCTCGCCAGTGTGAATTCTATTATGTCTCTGAAAACGGCTCCCATCAGAGAATCTTTTACCACACTCAGAGCAGCAATATGGCTTCTCCCCAGTGTGAATTCTATTATGTCTCTGAAAGCGGCTACTGTCTGGGAATCGTTTGCCGCATTCGGAGCAGCAGTATGGTCTTTCACCAGTGTGAATTCTTGTGTGTACCCGCAGACTGCTACTGTGGGTGAATCTTTTACCACATTCAGAACAGCAATATGGCCTTTGCTTCTCATGATTCCACTGATGGTCTTCATAATTAGATGTACCTTTAAAACTTTTCCCCTGCTCCTGGCAGATATACAAAGACACCAGACTCGTGTTCTGCTCCCGTTGATGGCTGCCAGAGGCATCTGTCCATATCAGTTTCATACCAGGCATTGAACCATTCTTCAAAGAGGCTGGTAGCAAACTCTCCGATTCAGATTTCTTCGTATTTTCATCATGCATTGCCAGTTGTGGACTGCTCTGAATAAATGAAGATGGGGAGAAGCTGTCACTCTCTTGAAACTCTGCACAAAGACATAAATAAAACATTAGCCAAGTCAGACGTTTTATTCTTTTTTTTTTTTTTGTAAATTTTGTGTTTGTAGGGGTGTGTTATTGCTCATTATATTTCTTGAGCTTCCATTACAACTAAAATTTACCCCCTGGGCTGATTGAGGCGCTATTTATTTATCCAGATTATACAGAAAGGTCCACATTGACAAGACTATGAAAATGTCTTATAAAACTATTCTCAGACAACCAGTGTACAGCCATTTTCCAAACATTGTACTTAACTTCATTATTAAACATTTTGTTTAATGAGGTGCAACCATTTTAAACACCTGTATTTATTTATTCTAATATTGCTTCTTAATCTGCTTAAGAGCAACCCTAAATGAGTAAGCAAAAGCAACTGAAGATGTATGTACAGTAAATGCTCAGCGCATGCTTAAGGTACTGGTGGCTGGAAAGACAGAAGACAATTCAATTCTTTTTCAGTGAAAGTAAAAGGCAAAGGAATATGAAACAGGAAAAGCGGGATGAAGACTGAATAGCACATTAGGTAAATTAGTTCAATCACGCTCAGACTGGGGAAGCACTCACACTACCTGTAGAGAGATGTACCAAACTGTACATTTTGCCACTTGTAATATTGTAGCAATTTCTCGGATGGGGTTTTTCTGTTTTCGCACCTTAAGGATGGCTTCTTTCACCTGCATGGAGAGCTCCTTTGACCACATGTTGTCTGTTCACAGCAAAATCTTCCACATGCAAGCACCACACCTCAAATCAGCTCCAGACCTTTTATCTGCTTAATTGATAATGACATAACGATGGATTTGCCCACACCTCACATTTTTATGCAATCGTTTTGTTCACCCCACTGAATTAAAGTCTGCACTTCAACTGCATCGGAGTTGTTTCATTTAAAATTCATTGTGGTAATGTACAGAACCAAAATTAGAAAAAAGTTGTCTCTGTACAAATATTTATGGACCTAACTGTATACATATACACGCACACACATACATACGTACAAGGGGGCTTCGCTCGCCAACCCCCTGGCCTGCGCTATGCACCAGTCAATTCACATCTCTGCTGCTTGCGTATGTGGATTTCACTTTCACCAAACAACAAATCTTTTCACTCTTGCAGATACGCCTCTTCATTGGGAAGACATACTACTTTTCCCTGATGGCAACACAAATCAGATGATCTACAAGTCTCCAACTTAAACTTTAAATCCGAACAACATATTCAATCTCTTTTCGCTGTTCCGTTATTTCACCGAGTAATAATTTCCATTTGTTTGCGCTAATGTGATCTTTACTATCATTTTTTTGAGACTTTCGAATTTTAGTACTTCCATTATCTCTAACCTGCTCTGCATGTGTATCGCGCCAATGTGTTTGAATTCTTTATGATGTTCGACTTTGTAACCTATTCTTTGTCTTTTATTTCCGGCCCAGGACGTGGTTAAATGTCTTGGCACAAAGTCGTGTTTTGCGGGACGTGAAAGTGTCTCTGAAAAAGTCATGTCTCGTCCCAGGCTAAAATGTCTCATCCCAGGTTTATATATTATATATTTATTTTATATTATAGATACACAGAATATATTATTAGTTGTAAATATGTTCCGATATTGTTTAGGTAGGGAGAACAGTAACTTTGTAGCAAGTAGTTATACTCACTAATTACGGCACCGGAAAGTAGCTGCATGTCACATGTAGATTAGCAGGTAAGATTCTAACTGTACAGATAGGTAGAAAGACTTTATTTTCATGTACTGTTGTGTACGGTCCAGCATAACCCCAAAAGGAAAAAAAAAAGAAAAATTCATGGTTCCTTTCATGCAAAATCAAATTCACTCTCAGCCTCACAGACCCTGTACCTTTTATGTTAAGTAAACTGGTTTAAGTGTGTGTAATGCGTTTTCAACATGCCTTGATAAGTCTGGCAAGATTTGCTAGGATTTATTTGTTTGGCTAAATTCTGGAATAGCAAGTGTGTGTCTCACATATCTTCTATTCACCCAGAACTCCCCCTCCACTATTTCAGGCTGCTTTAAAATGATGGAAAACATGAGTGTAAAATACCCAGAAAATGTTGAAATTGTTGTGTTGATTAATTTACTCTTAACTCAATGGTTGCTTTCTATATGAATACAAAAAAAACAAAACAAAAAAAAAACAACTATGGAGTGTATATGCCCTTTAACTGCCAATTCAGTTCAAATGTTTAAATTACACTTGTCAGTTCATCCATTCATCAATCCATCGACATTTCAAGTCAGTTATTCCAATAAAGGGCCATGGCATTTATAAAGTCAATAATTTAAATAAAAATGACTAAACATCAATATATTTTAAAGTTTACCAGAAGCCAAGCTATTAGATAAATAACTTTGGGTCCCAACACAGACATGGATTTCTTTTACACTTACTTTCTTCTGAAGGACTTGTAGATGTTGGTTCCTCTTTCAGAGTTCGCTGGGATGACATCTCCACAGTCCTTCTTACATCGGACATTACTGATTCAGACTTCACACTGATGGAATTCTCACTCCAAGTGGAGACCCCGATTGCCACTCCATCTTGACATCCATACTCAAAGGCAGACTCTAAGCTGAGGTCGCTTTGCTTGATGTTAATAATTTCATGTTTCTGGATGCCCATAATGAGACAATTATTTTCAGAACTTTCCGTAATATCCGTCAACTCCCACTCATGCGCCTCCTCCTTAAGGTGAAGTCTTGCCTGGTTATAGTGGGCAGACTCCCATCCAGAGTCCTCCTCTTTAATATGCAAAGTTTTTTCTTCCATAGCATAGCTGTCAGCCTGGAATGCCTCCATTGTTGCATATATATCTTACATAAAACGGCAGTTTCTATCTGTGGAAAGAAAGGTCTATCAGAATTAGACTAACATGATCCTCGCACACACACACACACACATATATATTTATTTATTTATTTTTACTTTTTTTTAGTACCTACATGAACAGGCAAGGTGGTGTAGTGGTTAAAGCTGTGGGTTCAAATCCCGTTACTGACACTGTGACCCTGCACAAGTCACTTGACCTATTGTAAAAACAAAAAAAATGGAACCAATTATATCATAAATGTTGTAAGTTGTCTCAGATAAAGGCATCAGCCACATAAATATAAATGTAACAAGGTTTATGTCAATTTAGACATTTCACAAAAACCACAGTAGTAGAGTAAGTCCATCCACAGCAAATTGTAATGCTTCATATCAAATTGCAATGATGGAATTAATCTTAGTGTGTAGTGAAGGAAGAACATACTGACTGGCAAGCACAAGAAAGTTCTGGTCCATGCACCAACTATGAGTTCACTCAAATGGATTTAAAAAATATAAATTGTGCATTTTTCTTACTAACAAAATGCATTGAATTAGTGACTGAAATTAACACCTTAATTGTACAATGTTGTCCGAGACCAATGTATATATGTATTGTCACTGTCCACAAAAAACATACCCCATGTGGTTTGTCTTTACAGTAGAGAAAAATGTTTTATCACACGTTTTCAAGGAGAACAGAGACAAAGTTACTGATAGAATGGGAGTCTATGAGTTCATTTACATGCTCACATATAACCATATTAAGGTGAATGACCCGGTTAAAGCACAAACTTACATTAAAAAAATCTGCGTTTACACAGGCAAATAATCTTCTGGAGTTTTCCTTTGTCAAAACATTCCGATGTCATTAACCTGAACACACACACACACACAAAAGAGGTAAACGACATCGTGGGCCACCGTGATTTAAAAAATAAACATGTCACCTGTGAGACTTTTTTGTGTTTTAGAAATATTAATTTTCAAATTGATGCTTTAATTATAGTTTTCTGTAACCAGAGTTTATGCAGAACACACCTTTTTTTTTATTTTTACCACACTTATATTAGCTTCACCTGTTTGTTGTCTGGTACAAATCTTGAAATCGATATTTAACCCACTTCCGATTGTCCAAATGACTTGAAATTTTGCACACTTACTCACTTCCGATAACAATACATTAATTAATCAGTTTCACTAATCGATCAATTGATCCATGTTAATTAAGAAATGAAATTTTCATATGAAGAACAGTTCAAGATTTCACCAATAGATGGCGCTAGTAACTGAATCTTGTATGAAGATGTGTGCATATAAACGTCAAAGGAAGTGTTAAAATATTGATTGCAAAATTATACTAACACAATACTAAAAAGTTGAAAATAATATATATATACATATAATTTAAAAAAAAACAAAAAAAAACACGATTATATTAAGTTAAAAAGTGTACTAAAAAGTAAAAAAAAAAGTCTCGTACATCACTCGTAAAATAAAAGCGTGGGCGCTTTTCATCAATCAACATTCAAAAAAGCGCCCACGCTTTTATTTATTTATTTATTTATTTTACTGGTGATGTATGAGAGACTTTTTTTTTTTACTGTTTAACTTAATATAAGCGTGTTTTTTAAAAACTATTTATATCTGTGCTTGTCTGTTCGATTGAGTCCTGCACTGGACCCGTTACGTGTGCTTCTTGCCTTACACCCAGTGCTGATGGAATAAGAATATTAAAGTAAAAATACCTTCGTTAACATAGCATTAGGCTATTCATTATTATTATTATTTAAAGTAATCGAACTACATAACAAACATTACTTTTAACGTGTTAGCCTAAAGCTCTCAAGAGTTTGTCGCTACATTTAGCACTATACATTCAGCTCATCAACACAAATTTAGTGATTTCTGAAATACTGCGAGATTATTTCAGCCGGGAGAAAGAACGAATTCAAACACCCGAACATTTGCCTCAGGAAGCTGATTTTGTGGATGTTTCTTCTATCCGTGGCTGCTGAAATCAACTGCGAAGCTAACATAGTGCAACGGACATGTGCCAAACTACAAAATCCTTAACTGAAACCCTGGTTAAGGCTTTACACTGCCACGTAACTGGGTTATTCACAGAGAAATCTACCTCTGTTAGTCAGCTTTTTCAGACACCAATTTCTCTAACCGGAATAAGGGTTTAGAATTTTTTTTTTTTTTTTGAATAACCGGGTTATTGAAGTGCAAGCAAACGCACCATATGGAGACCAGTGCTTAAAATCTTATAAAAATGGAAACTCGTGTACTACGTAGAGCTTTTAAACAACCTGCACAAATAATAATTAAAAAAAAAATAACACTTTTGATACACGTCACGATAATATCTGTATGTATAAACTGCATAATAATAAAGAGTAAAATATATTAAATAGGTTCAGTTGCACAGCTCAATAATTAATGGCTTTTAACCTTTTCATTATTCGTAGCTGAAGTCATAAATTGTGCCGCTGCAAATATCTGACCACTGAACAAACAACTTGCACAAGTTTTGCTTTTCTTTGCATCTGGAAAATTTCTGAACTGTTGGCGACGCACAAAATCTTGGAAAAGCATCGGCGAGTCAAACAATTCATTTTTTTTTTTGGCTGGTGAGTGATATTATGTTAAATGTATGCTTTTAAAGTCCGATCAGTAACGACTCTTTGGGTTTCCCAAACGTCATAGATTGTATTCCTGTACGACTCACAACACCGTCAAGCTCAATAGAGGCTGTCTATGTAAAATTTAAAATATTCAACAGTTTCACCGCACAGGCAAGTCCACTTAAGTAACAGAGACGTGAATGTTCAGTCGTATTGTGTCACTCTAATCAGAGCAAACTCATTCAAGAGTGACATTCAAAAGTTGGGCAAAACGCAAGCTTTCATTTTGGTTGCTAAATGCGTAACATTCGTTTGCTAATTAATATAAATTGTAGTCGTTCTGTAATATGTGTTCTTTTATATGATCTCCACTTGATACCGAATACGTAACTATTTTAATGATTTGATGTGTGACAAAATACCATGTTTACAATCAAATGATTTTTTTTTTTAAATAATAACAATACCACTGAATTGTGTAACATACAAATTCAGAACCAGAATGTGCAGAGACATCGGCAGCTACTGACCATCCCGCCCTCTTAGCAGTGGCCCCATTTCCTTTGAGTGTTATTACAGATCAGGTGCCACGCCATGTTCAGATGTTCAGATCCTGAAAAGACCGCCGCTCTCTCTGGTATTTATTCTTATTACTTTGTAAAAACTACATAAACTCTAAACGTTTCCAAAATGTAGCATAATACCCCATGTATCCCATCAACTTTATACTTAATAATGTCACAGGTACTCAGACTGTACGTGGGGGCCAGGCCGATGACTCAAATCCAGAAGGGAGCTCCCTACCCCTAAAGTCCGCCCTGCCAGTAACATCCGTGCTTTTTTATCCAGGAGCCCCTTCCTCTTCTATAAATAATGATGCCAAAGGGATGCGGAGGAAATACCCAAGAGGTTTTCTTATATGTTGCCAACTGATCGTTGACGGTCACTGAATTAGCAGTTTGCACTGATAAATACTCTGCGGCTCCTTGAAATGTTGTCTTTTTTATACTTTGAACATGAAGGCAACGCAAAAGAAATGACAATCGCTCCATTGACATAAACCCATATTAATATAACAGGTCAACTTCAGCTTTGTATGAACACTACGGGTTCGAGCGGGTAAGGAAGGAAACGGACTCACCAATGATAAGGCGACACGGGATCTGCCAGGGGACTACAAGGACACAACTGTCTACGTGGGGCACTCAGTTCAGACTCGAGAGACATCCGTGCTACAAAACAGAACGGGGAATGGGCCTCACGAGGTCTACGGTCTTTGTCGATGCTGCTGCTGCCGTGTCATTTCTCTTCTCATTTGGTGTTGTGTCTGGGAGTCTTGTATTGTTATTCCGTGCCAGTTGCTTTTCTCGTGACCTGTTTTTCCAACAGCATACAGACCGAGCATCCAACGCCTGACGCGCAATTTGAAACGAGCTCAAAAATAACAATAGAAAAGGGCAGTTTCCGGTCGTGCCTGTGCGTCAGTGTGTCAAAATAAAAGCCCCCTCGAAACTTGTAGTACCCGTTCAGTCACAGTTAACGTGAGCTGACAGAACCTTACATGACAATTTTCAGTTCTGATTAATTCAATGGAGAGTTTCGGGTGGATTGACATTTTCCCATAATCACTTTCTGAAAGTCAGAAAGAAATTCTGAATGCGGCCACCTATAGGAATCACTCATGCACACGATTCCAATTTAAATGATTAAAATCTCGAAAACGGTTGCGGTGCCTACATCCTTTTTCACATTGTGTTGCGAGATAAAGAGCTATAATGTAATACAGACCGAGCAAGCAGAATTTAGACAAACGTTAATGCAGGTAAGATTTGGATTGAATTTCAAATTGTGTTGCTCTGAATATGCTCACCTATCACACCAATCTAATGCATGCTGGTTATCTATTACACGGATTGACTCGAATAAAACACTGGAAATTTAACGCGACCGCATTTTTCTTCTCTCAAAACATTGGGTAGTGCGTTTCCAATCAGTACCGTCTCACAAATCCCGCACAGATTGTTTTCTTTGTGGAGTTGGCACGTTTTCGCAGTGTCTGTTCGTCTCTTCCTCAACCCCCCGAGACATGCAGGTGAAGATAACGCTCAACTCTAAACTGACGTTATGTGCATTTTTTTAATATACTTTATTAATCCGAGGGGGAAATGGTCTTTTCACGTGGCTTTTTGGAGGTCAGAGCGCAGGGTCAGTCATCGTACAGTGCCCCCGGAACAATTTTCAGGTTAAGGGCATTGATTAAGGACCCAATGGAGCGGGATCCCTTCTGGTAGTAAGGGAATTTGAACCACTAAGCTTCCAGATACCCGTGCAGATCCTAATTCTCAGAGTTACGACTCCGCCAAAGTTCCTGAATTTTGACCGAGGCTACTGGGATTGGACCCACCCCAGACTTGGATTAAAGTCAATCTGACAATGTTATATTATGCAAAAAGGAAAAACACTCCAACATCATTGACCTGTACAAAAGCCCTGTTACAAATCAGCATTTCCCATTTGCCGGGCAAATTAATGGTTACATTGTGGCAGTTTGATTTTTCAGCAATATTATTACTGTGAGACTAAGGCATCACATTAAAAAATAGCAAACACGAACATGACCATTAGAAAGCTTTGCACACTTAAAATAATAGGGAACATAATATTTATGGTATAATATCAGATCATAGGTGCAAATTAAAAACAACAATAAAACTCGACCAATAGTTGACAAGAATGACTATCCTTAATCATCAGAAACTTGATCCTGTTACCTGGTTTTTAACAGTTATACAACCCAGACAAAACGTCCTTCACAAGTATAGCACATTTGGAAATTCGTTTTTTTTATTATTATTACAAGTTTAATGACACAACACAGAGATATTTCAAACGTAAAATGTTCTGTAACTTCCAGTTAAATGGAAAAAAATCATTAAAATATTGGCAGTTATGGTCTGGTACACATATGGTGAATTGCATAGTTGTTTCTGATTAGATGCGATGCACAAAATCTGATTTCTCATAACGGCAACCCCTTAGGATTATCCATGGTGTGCTTATTCCTTATATATCTGTATACAAAAATCTGTATATAATAATATAATAATAATATAATAATGTGAATTTCCCCTTGGGGATTAATAAAGTATCTATCTATATATGTACACCTACATATACAGATATTTAATATCTGTATACATACATACAAACACGAATGTACGTGTTTATATATATATATGTGTGTGTGTATGTGCGTGTATTGTGAGACTTCTGAACTCAAGCGGGTCGACATGGGGAAGCGCGACTGACACGTCTGTTAAGGGTTGCTTGTCTGTCACCGTGGCAACCACAGATTCACAGTGCCACAGAAACAACTACAAGCTGACCACTGCCATGCGGAAAGTACCGGTTGCACGATGGGTGATGCAGGGAACATAATAACTTGGCCACTGACCTGGCCCCAGCCCTGCCCGTTTGCTGTGTCTGTGTATAGTATAGTAGATCCCACTACAATAAACAACCGTGCTATTCCTGTTTTGAGCTGAATTTTGTTAAAGTACTGAGAATCAGCCTCGTCTTTGACTCAATATCATGAAATATTATATACTTGACAAAGAGCCCGTTTCAACAACGTAAGATGAAATGGGCACGAGTGAAATAGTAATAAGTATAAGCACCACAAACCTGATATAGGTGCATTGAATGAATGCGTAATTGAATCAGAATGCGTAATTAGGCCTCGAGCTGTAATCGAAATCGCCTTTCAGGCCTCTAGAGCTTTAATCGAAATCGCCTTTCTCTTTGAATTTTTGCGGCCATAAATCCGCTGCCTGCCGCGATGTCGGTCTTGTAAGGTTTTTCGGGCAGCTGCGCACAAGGCGACTGCGCATTTGGCTTCGGACAGATGTGAATGAGTGAGTGATTGAGGAGGCTGGCGAATTATGTATTAAGATATACTGTATATATCCATCTTACTAACCAAAGGTTGTAAACCGGATATGGACGCAGGGCGCTGGGCACATTGAGGCGCATGCGCATTGCCGCACTGCAGCGCATCACACGGCGTAAACCGGATATGGACGCAGGACGCAGGGCTGAACTTGCTGTGCTCCACTCTGCCAGTGGTCGGTGTCAGCAAAGGCAACGGAATCACGTCTCCACAAAACGGGACCACTTTACTACAGATGTGCGTGTGTAATTAAATGACATGTCCCCAGATGCACCCACCCTCCATGATAGAGAAAACAAAAACGAGAGGATTCAGCGCATATGTGAATCACATACAGTACAGTAATCCCTCCTCCATCGCGGGGGTTGCGTTCCAGAGCCACCCGCGAAGTAGGAAAATCCGCGAAGTAGAAACCATATGTTTATATGGTTATTTTTAGAATGTCATGCTTGGGTCACAGATTTGCGCAGAAACACAGGAGGTTGTAGAGAGACAGGAACGTTATTCAAACACTGCAAACAAACATTTGTCTCTTTTTCAAAAGTTTAAACTGTGCTCCATGACAAGACAGAGATGACAGTTCTGTCTCACAATTAAAAGAATGCAAACATATCTTCCTTTTCAAAGGAGTGCAAAGCAAGCAGTCAAAAAAAAAAATCAATACGGCTTTTAAGTATGCGAAGCACCGCCGGTACAAAGCTGTTGAAGGCGGCAGCTCACACCCCCTCTGTCAGGAGCAGGAAGAGAGAGAGAGAGAGAGAGAGAGATAGCGAGAGACAGATAAAAAAAATCAATACGTGCCCTTTGAGCTTTTAAGTATGCGAAGCTCCGTGCAGCCTGTCCTTCAGGAAGCAGCTGCACACAGCCCCCCTGCTCACACCCCCCTACGTCAGCGCAAGAGAGAGAAAGTAAGCTGGATAGCTTTTCAGCCATCTGCCAATAGCGTCCCTTGTATGAAATCAACTGGGCAAACCAACTGAGGAAGCATGTACCAGAAATTAAAAGACCTATTGTCCGCAGAAACCCGCGAAGCAGCGAAAAATCCGCGATATATATTTAAATATGCTTACATATAAAATCCGCGATGGAGTGAAGCCGCGAAAGGCGAAGCGCGATATAGCGAGGGATCACTGTATTACAGTACGGAAGCCCCAGACGTTCAAACTACACGGCGTAAACCGGATATGGACGCGGGACGCAGAGCTGAACTTGCTGTGCTCCACTCTGCCAGCGGTCGGTGTCAGCGAAGGCAATGGAATCACGTCTCCACATAACGAGACCGCTTTACTACAGATATGCGTATGTAATTAAATGACATGTCCCCAGACGCACCCACCCTCCATGATATGTCATCCGTCCAGATATCGGACGGAACAGAAACTGATTGCCATTCTTGGATATCCGATTCGCTGGCGAATCGCGGGCTTACTAGTTTATTAATATTTATACACTCTATAATATATATTAGTGACCACAAAGGGGTGCCACCAATGCCCCACACCTAAGACAAAGCAATACAGCACGTTACTTTGATAAAATAAAAGATATTTATTCTCACACAGCACTTTTCACAATCTTCTTTCGAACAATAAGCCACAACAAATAAATAATAAAACAACAATACATAAAGATGGCCTAGGCTATAAAAAGATTGCCAACACCCTGAAACAGAGCTGCAGCACGGTGGCCAAGACCATACAGTGGTTTAACAGGACAGGTGACACTCAGAACAGGCCTCGCCATGGTCGACCAAAGAAGTTGAGTGCACGTGCTCAGCATCACATCCAGAGGTTGTCTTTTGAAAACAGACGTATGAATGCTGCCAGCATTGCTGCAGAGGTTGTCAGCCTGTCAGTGCTCAGACCATACGCCGCACATTGCATCAAATTGGTCTGCATGGCAGTCGTCCCAGAAGGAAGCCTCTTCTAAAGATGATGCACAAGAAAGGCCGCAAACAGTTTGCTGAAGACAAGCAGACTAAGGACATGGATTACTGGAACCATGTCCTTTGGTCTAATGAGACCAAGATAAACTTATTTGGTTCAGATGATGTCAAGCGGGCGGCACGGTGGCGCAGTGGGTAGCGCTGCTGCCTCGCAGTTGGGAGACCTGGGGACCTGGGTTCGCTTCCCGGGTCCTCCCTGCGTGGAGTTTGCATGTTCTCCCCGTGTCTGCGTGGGTTTCCTCCGGGCGCTCCGGTTTCCTCCCACAGTCCAAAGACATGCTGGTTAGGTGGATTGGCGATTCTAAATTGGCCCTAGTGTGTGCTTGGTGTGTGGGTGTGTTTGTGTGTGTCCTGCGGTGGGTTGGCACCCTGCCTGGGATTGGTTCCTGCCTTGTGCCCTGTGTTGGCTGGGATTGGCTCCAGCAGACCCCCCGTGACCCTGTGTTTGGATTCAGCGGGTTGGAAAATGGATGGATGGATGGTGTCAAGCGTGTGTGGTGGTAACCAGGTGAGGAGTACAAAGACAAGTGTGTCTTGCCTACAGTCAAGCATGGTGGTGGGAGTGTCATGGTTTGGGGCTGCATGGCACTGGGGAGCTACAGTTCATTGAGGGAACCATGAATACCAACATGTACTGTGACGTACTGAAGCAGAGTAAGATCTCCTCCCTGGACCGCAGAGCAGTATTCCAACATGATAACGACCCCAAAACACACCTCCAAGATGACCACTGCCTTGCTAAAGAAACTGAAGGTAAAGGTGCTGGTCTGGCCAAGCAAGTCTCCAGACCTAAACCCTATTGAGCATCTGAGGGGCATCTTCAAACGGAAGGTGGAGGAACGCAAGGTTTCTAACATCCACCAGCTCTGTGATGTTGTCATGGAGGAGTGGAAGAGGATTCCAGGGGCAACCTGTGAAGCTCGTGTGAACTCCATGCCCAACAGAGTTAAGGCAGTGCTGGAAAATAATGGTGGCCACACAAAATATTGACACTTTGGGCACAATTTGGACATTTTTCACTTAGGAGTGTACTCACTTTTGTTGCCAGAGGTTTAGACATTAATGGCTGTGTGTCGAGTTATTTTGAGGGGACAGCAAATTTACACTGTTATACAAGCTGTACACTGACTACTTTACATTGTATGAAAGTGTCATATATTCAGTGTTGTCCCATGAAAAGATCTAATAAAATATTTACAAAAATGTGGAGAGTGTACTCACTTTTGTGAGATACTGTATATGTGTGTGTATGTATCAACATGTAGTAATATAATACATATTCATGCAAGCAATGTAATTCAAAGTGCTTTAGAAGATGACAAAACGATAGTTATATGACATTGAAAGCCAAAAAGGTTAGGCAATAAGTTGTCAGTCATTATCCAACCCACTATATCCGAACACAGGGTTACGGGAGTCTGCTGGAGCCAATCTCAGCCAGCACAAGGCAGGGTGCCAACCCACCGCAGGGCACACACACACACACCCCCACATCCACATCCACACCCACACACCAAGCAAACACATTAGGGACAATTTAGGATCACCAATGCACCTAACCTGCATGCATAATATTACAGAATAAGTAACAAAAGAAAAAGATTAAGATTTTAGGACCAGGAGGACAGAAAAAAACTCCAGTTAGACTAGAGAAAAAAAATAAAGTCTTTAGGAGCCTGAAAAAAGCACCCACCCCCCAAACAGGCATTCTAGCTAACATAAATGTTCTTAATTCAGTCCTCCTAGGTTTCAGGCCTCCAATGATAGGAATTTGTTGAAGTTGCTGTTGTGGACAGCTGAGACACTCACCTTCATTCCATTATCCAAGGGGGCTGCGTTGTGCCTTGATCAGGTGGTGGTGGTGGTGGTGGTGCAGATCTCCACCACAGAAGAACCAGTAAAAACAGCAAAGAATAGAAGAGATTAGTATAGATTGTGGAACCCTGAAAAATAAGATACTTCTGTACCTATATAGTCTGTTAGGGTACATCTAGCTACGAACAAGCCAAATTAAAATAATGGGTTTTTAGCAGTTTTTTTAATGCTCCACAGTAACTAGCCTGGCAAATTTCAATCGGAAAAGTATTCCAGATTGAGTGCATAACAGCAAAAGAATAATAAGCAGATCTCTATGGATCATCATGTGGTAGGTGTGGCAATGGGCTGTATCAGTGCATACTCATAACCTTCTCCTCTACGCGAAGATCGGAGGTTACAACTTGGACTGTAGGGGGGCAGGCATTCCAAAATATAGGATGGAGTGAGATTACCTAAGACTTTGTAAACCCATAGTAGTATTTTAAAGTCAATTTTGAATGACACAGGTAACCAATGTAACAATGCTAAGACTGCTGAGGTGTGCTCAGAGTTCATTTTCCTAGTTAAGATTCTGGCAGCTGCATTCTGCACTAACTGTAATCAATTGATGTCTTTCTTAGGTAGTCCTGTTACGAGTACATTACAGTAATTTCTCCAACAATAAGCCGTGAACGATTAAAGTTGTAAGACTCTTGGTAAAGGCTCGTAATAAAGCTTTCTACTCTGGTGACAAACAGAAGTATCGTGTTGACAGGTCAAAGCTGAAAATGGGCATTAGAACAGCCAACAAGTGGAAATAGAGCATTATTTAGACAACTCAGACCTCTGCCATGCATGAGAAGTTATACGTCACATCACTAAACGCAACAGTAATACCAGCCCAGCTTCCAGGAGCAGCAGTTCCTCACCTACAGAGCTGCTTAACCACTTCTTCAGACGCCATGAGGAGGAGAGACCAGGACCTGTCATGACCACCATTCCAGCTCCAGATACCAGCAGCTCAGTACTCACTAGACAATCTGCGGTTGTTATACGCACATTCTGGAATATCAATGTACACAAAGTGGCTGGCCAAGATGGTGTCCCAGGACGGGTTCTCATAGACTGTGCTACGGAGTTAGTGGAGGTATTTACAAATATTTTCAATCAATCTCCATCAAAGTGCACTGTCCCTACCTGCCTGCAGACATCCATCATAGTACCAGTTCCAAAGCAGACTACAGTAACCTGCCTCAATGAGTACAGGCCAGTAGCAGTAACACCAGCAAATGTCTGGAAAGACTGGTCCTCAAGTACATGAAGGCTGCTCCCCCACTCACTCTAGACCCTCAACAATACGCATACAAACCCAATAGGTCAAGAGACGATGCCATTTCTGCTGTCCTCCACAATATTACTCCACCAGGAACAGCGAGGAACATCTACACGGCTGCTGTTTGTGGATTACAGTTCTGCTTTTAATGCCATCTCACCCAGCAGACCGTTTTCCTGGATGTCCAACCTGAGCCTCCAGCATAACATCTGCCAGTGGATACAGGACTTGTTAACAATCCTGCCACAGCCAGTCAGGATGGACCCCCACCGCTCCTCCACTCTGTCACTCAGCACAGGAGCATCACAAGGCTGTGTGCTGAGCCCTTTTCTTTACGCCTGCATACCAGACCAGAACACCAATGCCATTACATTTGCAGACAATATGAGAATAGTGGGGCTGATCACTGATGGAGACAAGTCTGCCTACAGGGAGGAGGTACATAGACTGACAGACTGGTGCTTAGAGAACAACTTGATACTTAATACCAACAAAAAACTAAAGAACTGATCATTGATCTCAGTGAGAAGCAGGATGGCCACTGACCATGTATATAAACAGTGACAGAGGGGACAGAGTCTCTAGTTTTAGGTTCTTGGGTACCCAGATCGCAGATGATTTCACATGGACAACAAACACAAAGTCACTGGTTAAAAAAGCACAACAGTGACTTTACATCCCGAGAAATCTCTCAAAGGTTGATTCGTCACAAAAGCTTCTAGTGTCATTCTGTCTTTGTTCCATCAAGAGTGTCCGGACTCATGGGATACACTCGTGTGGTAGAGCAACAGCTCAGCAGATGACAAAAAGGCTCTTCAGAGAATCAAAAACAGCAGAGAAAATTATTAATACACCTTTGCCTACGTTGGAAGATATCTACACCTCTTGATGTCTGCAGAAGAAAACCAGCATCACAATGGACTTGAATCACCGAACACACAAACTGTTTGAGCGTCCACCTCAGGGAAGAGACACAGGGCTATTACAGCAGGGACCACAAGAACAGTTTCAACCACAAAGAGATTGCCACACTAAATTCTGTACTGAAATCACACACCTGTGTGTGAAATATCATAGTTATTATTATTTTCTTAAAGTGTGCAATATTTTTAGAAAAACTTATTTTTTTGCATATGCTAACAATTGTGCAATGTGTGAGCTGTCCATGTGAGAATACTAGATGTGTGGTTTTTAAATGTATATTTTGAGCACCGTTTTAGGTAGTTTACAGGAGTCTCATTGTATGTGTTATGCAGTGACAATAAAGGAATCTTATCTTATGTAGTCACCTAAAAACAAGTGTGAAAAGTTTTTTCAGTGTCTTGTAAAATTATAAGAGGCGTAAGTTTTGCTATAAATTGCATATTAATCAGACTGCTAGGACTGCATTATTTTACTTAAAGTTCAGGTCAGAGTCAGTAATTATCCCTACATTTTTAACCTCTGTCTTGACTTTTAAACCTAAGGGATCATCTTTATTTCTAATATTCTTACTTTATCCATGTTTGTCAATCACTAAGATTTCTGTTTTTTCCTGGCAGGATTGGCACTCCAGCAACGGTAAAAAAAACTTCACACTGTTCAGTGTGGTGCTAAGGTGTTACCCGCTGCACGGCTGCACTCAAATCCCAATCCAGGTGCTTCGTCATGTGGTGGGTAATCCATACGCTCCCAACATCCTCCTCCTTATTCAGTTTGAAAAAAGTTACTACTCATCCAGTCGGAAATACAAGACAGACATCGAATCAGAGAGCTAAGGGAGTCAGGGACATCAAGCACTAAAGATAAATAAAGCTGTATGTCTTCTGTGCAACTGTGGTAGCACACCTTGTGCTTTGAGATAATCTGACCTAATGGTAGCACATAGATTGAAAAGAGCAGCGGACCCAGAAAAGATCATTGTGGTACACCATATATAGTATCATGGGTCTCCATATACAATCACCACAACTAACAAAGAATTTTCTACCTGTTAAGTAAGACTGCAACCAATTTAAGACGCTGCCAGAGAGGCTCACCCACTGTCTAAAGGCTATTTATAAGAATACTGTGGTCTATGGTGTCAAATGTTGCACACAAGTCTAAGAGAATAAGACCAGATATATATCAAACCACAAGTCATTTACTACTTTAACCAGTGCAGTTTGCTTCCTATTATTTGTTCTAAAACCTGACTAACTTATCAGGAATAGAATGTTGAATCAAGTAATCATTTAGCTGCTTAAATGGCCTTTTCTAGAATTTTACTTAAGAAAGGCGGGTTAAAAATTGGTGTGAATCTGTCATAAAACTGAAGGGTTGAGATTGTTTTTCTTTAGCAAGGGTTTAACAACTGCAGTCTTAAGACAGTGAGGGAAGACCCCCATATCTAACGATGAGTTTACTATGTCAAGTACGCAGGACAGACCTCTCTAAAAATAGCTTGCTGGTACCGGGTCAAAGATGCAGATGTAGGTTTTCAGTAGAGAAATTATTTTTCGTAATTCAGGGAGATCTATCACAGTGAAAGAATTTAACTCGTTTAAAAGAGAATGCTGGGATTCAATCGGGTTAACTTGGGGGAGATGTACAGTATTATTTATTTTGTGTTTAAAAAAGTATAGCAAAAGCCTCAAGAGCTGTAGTAGTAGTAGTAGTAGTAGTAGTAGTAGTAGTAGTAGTAGTAGTAGAAGAGAGAGAGAGAGAGAGAGAGAGAGAGAGAGAGAGAGAGAGAGAGAGAGAGAGAGAGAGAGAGAGAGAGAGAGAACCATACATCACAACCCTTCATTTGGCGATTTCCTGCTTCTCTTCTCTGCAGATCCTTTCAAGCTCTGGCAGGGAGAATGGGGACTCTCGGCTATTTTAGAGACTGGTCAGCTATTTTCTGGTGTGTGCTTTGCTGGGCCACTGAAGAACATTCACAGAATTGTGTGTGTGTGTGTGTGTGTGTGTGTGTGTGTGTGTATATATATATATATATATATATATATATATATATACACTGTATATAGCCTTATTCCAAAATGGATTAAATTATTTTTTTTCCTCAGAATTCTACACACAATACCCCATAATGCCAACATGAAAAAGTTTACTTGAGATTTTTGCAAATTTATTAAAAATAAAAAAAATGAGAAAGCACATGTACGTACAGTGGTGTGAAAAACTATTTGCCCCCTTCCTGATTTCTTATTCTTTTGCATGTTTGTCACACAAAATGTTTCTGATCATCAAACACATTTAACCATTAGTCAAATATAACACAAGTAAACACAAAATGCAGTTTTTAAATGATGGTTTTTATTATTTAGGGAGAAAAAAAATCCAAACCTACATGGCCCTGTGTGAAAAAGTAATTGCCCCCTTGCTAAAAAATAACCTAACTGTGGTGTATCACACCTGAGTTCAATTTCCGTAGCCACCCCCAGGCCTGATTACTGCCACACCTGTTTCAATCAAGAAATCACTTAAATAGGAGCTGCCTGACACAGAGAAGTAGACCAAAAGCACCTCAAAAGCTAGACATCATGCCAAGATCCAAAGAAATTCAGGAACAAATGAGAACAGAAGTAATTGAGATCTATCAGTCTGGTAAAGGTTATAAAGCCATTTCTAAAGCTTTGGGACTCCAGCGAACCAGAGTGAGAGCCATTATCCACAAATGGCAAAAACATGGAACAGTGGTGAACCTTCCCAGGAGTGGCCGGCCGACCAAAATTACCCCAAGAGCACAGAGACGACTCATCCGAGAGGTCACAAAAGACCCCAGGACAACGTCTAAAGAACTGCAGGCCTCACTTGCCTCAATTAAGGTCAGTGTTCACGACTCCACCATAAGAAAGAGACTGGGCAAAAACGGCCTGCATGGCAGATTTCCAAGACGCAAACCACTGTTAAGCAAAAAGAACATTAGGGCTCATCTCAATTTTGCTAAGAAACATCTCAATGATTGCCAAGACTTTTGGGAAAATACCTTGTGGACTGATGAGACAAAAGTTGAACTTTTTGGAAGGCAAATGTCCCGTTACATCTGGCGTAAAAGGAACACAGCATTTCAGAAAAAGAACATCATACCAACAGTAAAATATGGTGGTGGTAGTGTGATGGTCTGGGGTTGTTTTGCTGCTTCAGGACCTGGAAGGCTTGCTGTGATAGATGGAACCATGAATTCTACTGTCTACCAAAAAATCCTGAAGGAGAATGTCCGGCCATCTGTTCGTCAACTCAAGCTGAAGCGATCTTGGGTGCTGCAACAGGACAATGACCCAAAACACACCAGCAAATCCACCTCTGAATGGCTGAAGAAAAACAAAATGAAGACTTTGGAGTGGCCTAGTCAAAGTCCTGACCTGAATCCAATTGAGATGCTATGGCATGACCTTAAAAAGGCGGTTCATGCTAGAAAACCCTCAAATAAAGCTGAATTACAACAATTTTGCAAAGATGAGTGGGCCAAAATTCCTCCAGAGCGCTGTAAAAGACTCATTGCAAGTTATCGCAAACGCTTGATTGCAGTTATTGCTGCTAAGGGTGGCCCAACCAGTTATTAGGTTCAGGGGGCAATTACTTTTTCACACAGGGCTATGTAGGTTTGGATTTTTTTTTCTCCCTAAATAATAAAAACCACCATTTACAAACTGCATTTTGTGTTTACTTGTGTTATATTTGACTAATGGTTAAATGTGTTTGATGATCAGAAACATTTTGTGTGACAAACATGCAAAAGAATAAGAAATCAGGAAGGGGGCAAATAGTTTTTCACACCACTGTAAGTATTCACAGCCTTTGCCATGAAGCTCAAAATTGAGCTCGGGTGCATCCCGTTTCCCCTGATCATCCTTGAGATGTTTCTACAGCTTAATTGGAGTCCAAATGTGGTAAATTCAGTTGATTGGACATGATTTGGAAAGGCACACACCTGCCTATATAAGGTCCCACAGTTGACAGTTCATGTCAGAGCACAAACCAAGCATGAAGTCAAAGGAATTGTCTGTAGACCTCCGACACAGGATTGTGTCGAGGCACAAATCTGGGGAAGGTTACAGAAAAATTTCTGCTGCTTTGAAGGTCCCAATGAGCACAGTGGCCTCCATCATCCGTAAGTGGAAGAAGTTGGAAACCACCAGGACTCATCCTAGAGCTGGCCGGCCATCTAAACTGAGCGATCGGGGGAGAAGGGCCTTAGTCAGGGAGGTGACCAAGAACCCGATGGTCACTCTGTCAGAGCTCCAGAGGTCCTCTGTGGAGAGAGGAGAACCTTCCAGAAGGACAACCATCTCTGCAGCAATCCACCAATCAGGCCTGTATGGTAGAGTGGCCAGACGGAAGCCACTCCTTAGTAAAAGGCACATGGCAGCCCATCTGGAGTTTGCCAAAAGGCACCTGAATGACTCTCAGACCATGAGAAAGAAAATTCTCTGGTCTGAAGAGACAAAGATTGAACTCTTTGGTGTGAATGCCAGGCGTCACACGTTTGGAGGAAACCAGGCACCATCCCTACAGTGAAGCATGGTGGTGGCAGCATCATGCTGTGGGGATGTTTTTCAGCGTCAGGGACTGGGAGACTAGTCAGGATAAAGGGAAAGATGACTGCAGCAATGTACAGAGACATCCTGGTTGAAAACCTGCTCCAGAGTGCTGTTGACCTCAGACTGGGGCGACGGTTCATCTTTCAGCAGGACAACGACCCTAAGCACACAGCCAAGATATCAAAGGAGTGGCTTCAGGACAACTCTGTGAATGTCCTTGAGTGGCCCAGACAGAGCCCAGACTTGAATCTGATTGAACATCTCTGGAGAGATCTTAAAATGGCTGTGCACCAACGCTTCCCATCCAACCTGATGGAGCTTGAGAGGTGTTGCAAAGAGGAATGGGCGAAACTGGCCAAGGATAGGTGTGCCAAGCTTGTGGCATCATATTCAACAAGACTTGAGGCTGTAATTGCTGCCAAAGGTGCATCGACAAAGTATTGAGCAAAGGCTGTGAATACTTATGTACATGGGATTTCTCAGTTTTTTTATTTTTAATGAATTTGCAAAAACCTCAAGTAAACTTTTTTCACGTTGTCATTATGGGGTGTTGTGTGTAGAATTCTGAGGAAAAAAATGGATTTAATCCATTTTGGAATAAGGCTGTAACATAAAATGTTGAAAAAGTGATGCGCTATGAATACTTTCCGGATGCACTGTGTGTGTATATCTTCGGGCAAGAAGCCCTCCAATGTATTAGACGATGGGAAACTTCGGCAATCCGTGAAGCACACAGCTATGAAAAACTCTTCTTCCTCCACAGTTGCATCAGGCACGATGTAACTCCGAGATGCTTACGATTCAAGCCACCAACAAACATCCCGAAAATGTCAACCATCATACAACAATTTACTAAACGAGTTTTGTATGAACTTGTTACGGAAACACACCACCAACGAAACTTTTACCGACCTGTAATTATGGAGCAACACGCTAAACTAATCACAACATGTGGGCAAACGGTTATGGAGGAATGGACTAAAAGGATCCAGGACACCGCTTCCAAAAACCGTATTTCTAAACGAAATACACTCAACAGAAAATGGGGTAAACTCACTGGAAATCAACATATGAACAACCCCCAATCTGGAGTACACAACCTATCCAAAAGACGGCTCTCCACCACAGAACACAATATTCTCTCCAGAGGATTAAAATTCAATTACAAGGACGCATCTGACATTCACTTCCTCGGTTCGTTAAAACATATCTTAGTAACTGAAAAAATACCAACAGAACAGGCACAAGAAATAAGATGCAACGTCGCCAGCCAGCTACACACAAGACAACCAACCACACGTATTCGGGCAAGTGAACAGAAAGCTCTAAGATCTTTACGGAATGACAACAGCATTATTATTACACCAGCTGACAAAGGAGGCGCAACTGTTATCCTAGACAGAGAACAATACTCCACAGCTATGGAAGAAATGCTTTCGGACACTAATACTTATCAACAGCTAAATAACGACCCAACAAAAACTACACAGAATAAAGTAAACTATACTCTGACCAAACTCCGAAATGGTAACCGCCTGGATGTACAGAACTTTCACAAAATGAAATCTAATGATGCTAACTGCCTGGAATTTTATGGACTCCCAAAAATACACAAAACACCACTAAAATACAGACCAGTGGTTAGCCTAATAGGCGGACCATCATACAACTTGTCAAAAAGACTTTTCCAACTACTTAAACATTTAACTGATGACTCGGATTATTCCGTCAACAGCGCGGAGTCGGCATTACAGCGCTTGAAAGACGTATCCATCGCCGAGGACAAGATCATGGTCTCGTTTGATGTTGTATCGCTATACACCATGATCCCGATCCAACTAGCCACAGAAACACTATTAATGAAACTGGATAGTGACCCCACCATAGAGACAAGACCCAAACTGTCCATCAAAGACATAATGCACCTAATATCACTTTGCCAAAAAACTCACTTTCATTTCAACGGCAAGTATTACACACAGAAAGAAGGCATGCCAATGGGATCACCGTTATCTGGACTCCTAGCTGAACTGGTAATGCAACGATTTGAAAACATAGCTTTATCCCAGATTACACCCAAAATTTGGATACGCTATGTAGACGACACATTCGTCATATTAAGAAAGAACCAGCTGAATGAGTTCTACAATCATATTAACACAATATTCCCTGCAATCCAGTTCACAATGGAAAAAGAAATCAATCGACACATCAACTTCCTGGACATTTACATCAAAAGAAATAGTGACGCCACCCTGACCACAAGTGTTTACCGCAAACAATGCTACGCAGACAAGATTCTACACTTCGCCAGCAACCACCCGGTATCTCATAAACGGAACTGCGTGAAAACCCTATTTAAACGAGTCCACACTCATTGTAATACCAAGGAAACAAAAATTAATGAGAGACGCTATCTCGTCCAACTTTTCACCTCGAACGGATACTCAAAAACATTCATTAATCGGAGTCTACACAGCAGACACCAAAGGAATCAGCATACAAGCGACGTAAATCAGAACCCCCACCCCACCTGGCATTAACTCCCGTATCACCATAATGTGTCAGAAGGCACGGCACGCACCCTGACCAAGTGGGGCATCAAAATAGCACATAAACCCACGAACAATCTGCGCATGGTCCTGTTTAATGCTAAAAACAAGAAATCGACAGCCGAAACACGAAACGCAGTTTATAGTATTCCATGCAATTCTTGCTCAGCTGTATACATAGGACAAACGTCAAAAAGAATTTCAACACGTGTACAGGAACATCGCAACGCCGTCAGAAGAAAGGACGCACTATCTTTGATATATGCACATACTAAATTGACAGGACACACATTCAACTGGGACAACGTAAAAGTAAAATTTAAGGCCAGTACAAAAAGTGCCAGAGAGTTGGCCGAGTCTTGGCTATCAGATGAAAACGCCATCAACAGACACTTGGACATAAGCCCAGCATATGCCAACTTAATAAGGACATGTACACAATAATTAAACTGTACAACCCCCCCCCCCCCCCCGATCATACTGACTTAGTCACCTCCACCCACCGAATGTGTTGCTATATATTGCCTTTGATTCTTGTAAGTCTAAGCATTATCCTCTGATGAAGACCCCTGATAGGGGTTGAAAGCTCAGGAATAAAACTATTTTATGATACGTGATTCGTTTTTTCTCATATACATACACACACATAATCAAATTATAGCAGCATTTTCAGAATAACAAATACTTTTTGTTGGCCTGAACAAACATTGATTAAAAAAAAATTTGTTTGACATAATGTTGTAACGAAAATTAAATTTCAGTATAACAAAAATTTTTCAACCCAAAACAGCCACTAAAGATAATAATGCAATGCAAAAAATATTTAATGCTATGTCTACACTTTCTACACAGAGTCTCGGGAACCTTGCAACAGGCTGTGTCCAAGAAAGAGACAGTCTCTTGAGAAATCTCCAGTCTGGGCGGGAGTGTAGGCGCGACATCACACACATACCCAAATTCTGAGTCAGTGCTTTACCGAGCGTCTGCATGGGTAGTTATGTCATGTGCAGATACTGTACTGTTCAAGTTTCATGGCAGTTCTCAAAGTTTCTATGAACTGAACAAAAAGGTGGGAAACAGTGTTGGTTTATTTTGAAAGAAAAATTAACAATCCTGGAAAAAGTTATCCCGGAATGAAGAAGAATGACGTGGCGAAAGCATTCGGAATCAAGCCATCATCCAACATCTCATTTTAATTCTGCATTTTCATACCTGTATTTCTATTATCTCATTTTCATTCTGTGTTCATACCTGTCTCTCTATTATAATAAAATTCATGGGTTGAGACCTGATCTACTCGGAAGACACTTTTGACGTCCCACAAGAGACACTTTAATGTCCAGTGAGACAAAAGGACAGCTGCTGTACAGTCTTTTAAATGATAGACACGCAGCTCGGCAGCAGAATCAATAAGCAAGCCCCCCTTCACAATGCAAGGGGCAGAAACGTGAAGTGGCAGGCACGCAGCGCGCCCCATTTTGGGGGCTAGGCCTCCTAATATTTCTATAAAAAAAGTTACACCTAATGTCTGATTATATCTAACGTCTTGCTTTCATTCTGTATTTCTATAAAGAAGGAAGTTGCATCTAACATCTCATTTACAATCTGTATTTTCATACCTGTAATTCTACAAAAAAAGTTACACCTAATGTCTAATTTTTCATTCTGTATATATCTGTATTTCTATATAAAAAAAAAACCTTACATCTAAAGTCTTGTTTTCATAGCTGCATTTCTTTATAAAGAAAAAAGTGACATCTAACTTTTCTAGCATCATTCATAATCTGACACTAAACAATTAGCACTTTACTGTAGAATAACTAGAGAATCCATGTTTAAAAATCAAAAAAAGAACATCTAACAGTGAAAACAAAGAGGTGAACCTCCACAATAGTACAGGGTGTTTCTTAGTAAAAGACTTTCACTAGATACCAAATTGTTTGATTGTTGTCAACAGATCTTAAACAACTACCTTGTATCCGTTCTAAGATTTGAAGTATCTTTGATCTGCAGAACTGTGTACAGAAGTAACGAGTTAAGTGACTGGACTTGAGCTTCTATGTCATTCTTCATTTGCACAGCCAAAGGAGGATGAACGCTACCACCACGTGTTTGTTCTTTCATCTGATTTAAAAAAAAAAAAAAAAAAAACCACAGAGAAGTGAAATGTTATAAAACTGCAAATGTGGTTTTCATGTCACACAGACAATTTTTATCTCCTCCTTGTTTTAATAAAAAGAGAAACCAAGAAGTCAACCTTGACTAAAAAAACAGCAGGCTACAGAGTATGTTCTTTGAATAGATCTTTGTTATCTCAAGTGTGCCACTTAATAATTAGATCATCTTTTTCAAGTTACCAGCCCTGAGAAGTAACACAACAACAATTTGGATTATTGATTTTAACACTGCATCAAATATTTAGCCTGACAAAAAGAAATATTCCTAATTACAAACTTAAGGTTATAATTATTATCTACACATTTTCACAATGTTATCTATAAGTTTAGGGTTACTCACCTGAGAATTTAAGACAGGTTTCCTAAAATATGCTGAATGTCAATAATTTTCCACAAGCAATACCTGTGACCAGCCATGTATACCAACTTCAGGGAGTAACATTTCCCCAACTAAATTATTTACTAGTATTATCTGGAAACTGCTATCCCACCACATCCTCCAAAACTTGATCTGATCAACCTGCAGATACCATGTATAACAAAACTTTGCTTTTGTTTATTGGCAGTACATAAAACTAGATTTTCATGTGTAACATCCTGAAATGACATAAATAAGACATCATTCATAATCTAAGCAGTTAGCATTTACTATAGAACAACTAGACAATCCATGTTTAAATATATAAAAAAAAAAGTTTAGAATACAACATATGATGACTGCTTACAAGTTGGTCTCTCCATCTTCCGGCATACAGTACATATTTCAAATAAGGTCCCAATAAAAATACAACTTCATTGTAAGTCCTTTTCTCTACTCCAAAGAGCGCAATACATGACACATTTAAGTACATTAAAAAGTTTTTGTGCTTTAAACTTCAAATAATGTCCCAATAAAAATACAGCTTCACTTTTAAGTCCTTTTCTCTACTCCCAAGGGGCACAATACTTGACACATTTAAGCACAAAACACTAAAAAGTTTTGGAAGTAACAGTGGCTAATGTGGTCAGACACTATGTTGTCATCTATGTGGTTTGTTTTTTTAATAACTTGGCACATTCTGGTATGAAGATGTCAGCTGTTAAAGGAACACGTGGATTCAACATCTGTGACTTAATATCTTCCGGATATTGGCAATTTTCATCCTGCTTTCTATTTCTTTGGTTGTTACCTTAGGCCACATCATATGCATGTCTGTGCACTGCTCTGTAATCTAACAATGACTACCCAGCCTGCTTCTCAAATGCCTTGTTGGAGGTCTCTGTATATCTTTCTCCAGAAGTTCTGTTTCATCTGATGGTACAGTTACTTGTAGGTTTTCTCTCCATATTGGAGTTGTCCTTGAACCTTTTGTTTTGTGTATTCTCTCTGCTTCTGTTTACTGTATATCATCAATTCCATGATACTGCAGGTATGTTAAATGTAATATTTACCATTATGAAGTCCTGGTCTTTAATGTCCAGTGAATATGCCAGAATGTGACTTTAGCTGATGCATCCTGCTAAGAACTTCATCTTTACCCACTGGTTTTAAATAACGTCACATTTCATTTAAGGTCGGATTTAGCTTTAGTGTTTCTATTTAATGTTATCTTGTTTTAAATAGTTACTGTTCAAGTGTCAGGCTTTGATGCATTATACTAGAATCTGTTAACTGTTGGGTTTCTCCAGAGTGAACTTTTACATGGTTCCGAAGACTGCTCTTCCGTGAGAACTGTTTGCCACATTCAGAACAGTAATGAGGTTTCTCCCCAGTATGAGTTCTGGTATGAAGGTGAAGATGGCTTTTTTGAGAAAACTGTTTGCCACATTCAGGACAGCTATATGGCTTCTCTCCAGTGTGCGTCCTTGTATGTCTCTGAAGACTGCTTATACGTGAAAACCGTTTATCACATTCTGAACAGCTATATGGTTTCTCTCCGGTATGAATTCTTGTATGACTCAAGAGACTGCTTATAAGTGAAAATTGCTTTCCACATTCAGAACAGCAATATGGCTTTTCTCCAGTATGAACTCTCATGTGTCTTTGAAGAGTACTACTGTCTGAGAATCGTTTTCCACATTCTGAACATGC
This sequence comes from Erpetoichthys calabaricus, assembly GCF_900747795.2. Classification (NCBI taxonomy): domain Eukaryota; kingdom Metazoa; phylum Chordata; class Cladistia; order Polypteriformes; family Polypteridae; genus Erpetoichthys; species Erpetoichthys calabaricus. The sequence continues at coordinate 326,848,754 of NC_041394.2, forward strand.
ATATGGTTTCTCTCCAGTGTGAATTCTTATATGCAACCTAAGATTGCTTTTTTCAAAAAACCGCTTGCCACATTCAGAGCAGCAATACGATTTCTCCCCAGTGTGAATTCTCGCATGTTGCTGAAGGCTGCTATTGCTGGCAAATCGTTTGCCACATTCAAAACAGCAGCAGGGCTTCTCAACAATGTGAACTCTCTTGTGACTATGAAGATTGCTCATTTGGGAGAACCGTTTGCCACATTCAGAACAAGAATACGGCTTCTCTCCTGTGTGAATTCTTGTGTGGCTATGAAGGCTGCTAATTTGTGAGAATCGATTTCCACATTTTGTACAACAGTATGGTTTCTCCCCAGTGTGAGTTTTCTCATGTTTCCGAAGACTGCTCATCACAGAGAATCGTTTGCCACATTCAGTGCAGCAGTATGGTTTCTCTCCTGTATGAATCCTGGTATGGCTCTGAAGACTGCTCTTGAGGGAGAATCGCTTGCCACATTCAGAACAGGAATATGGCTTCTCTCCAGTGTGAATTCTTGTGTGTATCTGAAGACTGCTATTACTGGAGAATTGTTTGCCACATTCAGAACAGCAGTGAGATTTCTCTCCTGTGTGAATTTTTGTGTGCCTCTTTAAATTTCTTTTAAGTGAAAATTGCTTGCCACATTCTGAACAGCAGTATGGTGCATTCATAACAGGCAAAGTAGTATACTGGAGAGATGTCACAATTGAACTCTCTGATCCGGAGGTTGATTCCTTTACATTTTCATCATGTGGTGTCAGGTGTAAAGGGGTCTGAGGAAATGAAGACAGAGGGAAACCTCCATACTTCTGGAAATCTGGGAAAACAAAAAAAAAAAAAAAAAAAAAATCACAAACACATGTTAAGTATATATTATATAAAGAACATTATAGAAAGAAATCCTGACAAGAGTTTATTTCTTAGTGCATTTTTTTTTCAAAGTAGCAATACACAATTCATATACTAGCCTAAATCACGGTGGTGACAGATTCTTGTTTTCCTTGAGTTTTTTTATTTGACTGTTTTGTTTGATTGTTATGCAGAACACAAAAGAAAAAGGCAGTGATGTTGTACTAAAATGAACAAAAAGAAAAAAAAAATAGGAGTCTCACACCACCCACTTCACAAATATTTTGTACTCAAAGATTTTTGTCTTAACTGTAGCTGCCAATGACAACTAAAAATCTGTTTTAACCTTTAGAGAAAGTAGAATTAAACTAAACTCCCAAAACTACCATTAAACAAAATACATACTTGAACATACCAACAAAACAAACCCCTAAAAGCACAGATTAAGGCAATCAGAGACTGACAGCCTATCAAGCCCAGCAAATCTTGAAATGTATATTAGAACCTAAACAAAGACGGTAATAATAAAATTCACACTACTGAGGGATTATTTGGGATGCACCAATACCACTTGTGAGTATCTGCATTGGTCTGAAATCACCCCTGGGTAGTTGGTTTTGTGCAACTTGTAGCTTCTAAAGGAGAACATGAGAAACAGACAGATGCACATTTACACCCTGTAGTTATGTGGTCCACCGTAGGGCAACTTGTACAAGTCTTGAAAATGGAACACGGACTAATGCCATTGCCCCCATTTTATAAAGTTAAACTGAAAGCAGCAACTGAAACTGTATCGCGGAAACAGTTTCTTTAAAGTAGGTGCATTAATCTAGTTAGCTGCCACAGCACATTGCTTAGCACTGATGCATAAAAGCTCACAAACAAGCACTACAAACCAGTCTTAAAAATTACTGCAAGTAGGATCGATTCAAATTATAGACATCACCTTTTTCATTTTATTTTCACATCATTTCCAAAACAGTTAAGCTGAAAGGCAGTGGTGTAAACACCTATAGACTCATAGTTAACTTCATGATCTTCCACCCAACATTTCCAATTTGCACTGCCATGAAGATTAATGATTTTCAGTGCATCACTTGTGTATTTTAACACACTGTGCATTCATACAAATAGCCTGCTTTTTACATTACATACATAGATATATCTATCTATCTATCCATCTATATTGTGGGAATTAGCCCAGACACAGACAGGCAGACATCGTTTAAAACACCACACACGCTTTATTTACAACAATAAAGTAACCCGCATACAAACCCAGTGCCACAGCACCAATCACTCCACAGTTGAGGCCTCTTCCTTAATTCCTTTCTTCACTCCGACTTCCATCCTTCTTCCACCTGATTCCAGCCATCGAATGGAGGGAGGCGGCCCCTTTTATACACACCCGGATGTGCTCCAGGTGCTTCCCGATAAGCTTCCGCTGGCCCTTCCTGGTGTGGCGGAAGTATCGACTGCGTCCTGTGGGGCCTCTTGTTAGGCCCAATTGGGTCCTACCCCGGCTCGGGACAGACATTCATTGGTCCCGCCTCTGACATCTCATCATCGGCAAGCACACAACACACACCGTTCAATCCCTTGCCTGTCTTGGGGAGGGACTTCCGGTCCGTGGCCATCTTGTCTCCCCACCGGGCAGCCTCGTAGCTGCCGTGGCCTTCGAAGCTGCAGCGACTCCTCATCTGCAGCTTTTCCAAGTGCCGCCGCGCTGTCAAAGCCCCACGGACTGGCATGTGTCTCCCACCGATGCGGTTCTGGGGGGGCCCCTGCCTGCAACACAGGAACAAAGTCCAGCCCCACAGGGCCGACTACCACTTGGCAGGGAACTTACCTTCCAGGTCCCATCTGTCCAAGGAAACATCCTTGGCGTGGCCTCGCTAGACGCAATGCCATCCCGGGCAACTCCCGTGGCGGCGTGCTTGTAGGAGCCTGCTGCACTCCTGCTATGCCCAATGATTTCTTCGCACACCAGCTGGGAATGGCCCTTTGGCGGACCGGTGAGGGTCCGTGGGGCTAGTCGCTCTTGCGGGGTTGTGTGCATGCCGCTCCTGCGGCGCGTGTGTGGGCGCACCTGCTGCGCAGGGCCATCCACAAAATTATTTAAGTAGACGGATCCCTGCCTTGTAACAGGCAGAGAGACCCATCTGGGATGCCATTGTGGGAACCAGCCCGGACACAAACAGGCAGACATCATTTAAAATCACCACACACGCTTTATTTACAATATTTACAACAATAAAGTAACCCGCACACAAACCCAGTGCCGCAGCACCAATCAGTCCACAATCCAGGCCTCTTCCTTAATGCCTTTCTTCACCGCCTCCACTCCACTCCTCTCCTCCAACTTCCGTCCTTCTTCCACCCGACTCCAGCCATCGAATGGAGGGAGGCAGCCGCTTTTATACACACCTGGACATGCTCCAGGTGCCTCCCAATAAGCTTCCATCAGCCCTTCCAGGTGTGGTGGAAGTACTGAGGGCCAGGGCTCCATAGGCATTGGGGCGCCCCCTGGCAGTGACCACGGCCCCTATAGGGTTGAGCTTCTAAGACTCCATTCCTGTGGTCCCCAAAGCCACCAGGGCAGTCGCTCCCTCGTGGTCTGGAGGAGGCGTAAGCCCTCCTCCAGTCATCCCGGCACCCCCAGCTGCTTGATGAGATGAGACAGAGATAGAGATAGAGACTCAGGTTTTGCATGGATTACAAGTCTCACACATTTAAGTTATCCTTCATTGCTATCCACTGTGAATATCCATTGTGAATTTCCCCTTGGGATTAATAAAGTATCCATCTATCTACTCAACCAGATGAGGATTCACTGATGTGGCAGGAGGGCCAAGTGTCAGAGTTACCTCACCTTGTCAAGGTTGCCAGGCGGATTTTACGCATTCCAGTGTATTATCAGGGAGACTATTTAAATCTAATGGGCACACTGTCTCCCCTCACATGTTAAACTGGACAAAGTAAATATGTTAGTATTTTTACAAGAAAAGGAATTAAATACATACGAGAGTACTTCAGAAGCATTTTATTTCTTCATGAAGAGATGTTCATCAATACTACTCATTTAATTTGTTTATATTTACGATCTTTAAATATCAGCAGCTGAATATCTGAGTGGATTAGTAGTGGTTTTTATATTAAGAAAAAGAAAATCTGCATTTTGTATGCTTACTTGTGGTTGTTGCAAAGTGGACATACATGCTGTTTATGCAAGTTATTGGTGACTTATGTATGTCTATTTATATAATCGGACATTAAACCACCTGGTTTAAAACACCTGAGGCAGTAGATTTTTTTTTTCTTTTCAATGACAATAGTTTATGTTCTGTTTCAATGCAAAATGTGATGAAATGATTTCAATGTGTGTTAGTGTTTTTTATAACTGACACAATAACACCTTTGATATCCTCACATGTCTAGTCGTGACTGATTTGTGTTAGTGATGTGGTTATTTTGAGGAAAAACTGTAAGCAGAACGACCTTTCAGCAGTGCGTTTCTCAGCAATGAACCTGTTCTATTACAGGAGCAAGCGCTCCTTACTGGGCACGCAACAAAACCTCATATATACACCGGCAGTTGCATGATGGCTACACACACACACTGGTTGCTGTCAACAGAAAGGAGAATATGTATCCTTCCCGAGAACAAATAATAAAAAGAATCTAGAATAATTACTTCAAACATCATTTCGTTGCCATAAACCTACCTCCAAAACAAGGAAAACACTTTCCTGAAATCTGAACCTTTGCTGTTTAATGACAGACATATTTGTTAAGTCACATTCTAAGCTGCTGGTAGAGGATGCTTTGTTTTAACTCATAAATGACACTTCACTTAACAACACTGATTTATGGAGCAAAACAGTTGTTATGATTGTGAAAAAAACATCCGACTGCAAAAAGATCAAATTTACCCTTTAAGACACAATCCTATATGATTGACACTGGCACAACAAAATGGTGAAAATAAATTTTGCATGTCCTAAGAGTATGTGGCAGTATGAATACCCATTAGTGGGGGAAATACAGTATTAGAGATGCAAATCTGGGAGAGCTGAGTAACAGCAGCTGTGGCTCTTAACAAGTAAGAAAACTGAGTGAACAACCCCACTGTATCAAAAAAAAAAAAGAAAATTGGAAGAGGTCTCCCCTAGACTTTCTCGTATACTCATATATGGGGATGGATATTTGAGGAGTAAATCGCAAGACAATGATTATATTTTTACCAGTAATGGCAGACTGCATGATAATGTGCAGTGAATACACTTGGCAATAGTTTTCATCCTCTTTCTCTGTACATTTAGCATTCGTTTGCTCAGAGGTTGATGTGCTTGCTGCTTCCTGAGCAACTCTTCTTTTCTCCACCCTAGTGGCCCGCTTCTTCTCTTCTAACGTCGGCATCTTTTCACGCTAAAACTGATTAAGTCATTTTTTATGTTGCAATTACTTAGTACATTTTTCTTAATTCTTCACTTAAGCTGGTACTCAAGTCTTCAATCTGCCTCAAGAATGATTTAGCCATACGCATGCGTCGCATGGCAGCCCTGCTGCCGAGAGCTAATTCTACAATAAAATAACATAAAAATAAAAAAAGTAATAAAAATCATCGCCCCGAAAGCGGACAGTAGAGGTCACATAGTACATGTGTACCAACTATCAGGTCAATAGGTCAAACAGTTTGCAAGGTACAGGTGATTTAAAATCCTGGACAGACAAACGAACAGCCACGGTAGTGTATTATATAAGAAGATATTATGTACATTAAAGAATCATCAATAATTAATCAAATTAAATTAATAATATATCAAACAATTATTATAAAAGTAAAGTTGAATAAATCAGACTCTGAAGCTGCATGAATAAAAAAGTACCACTTCCGGTTAACGGAAATAGCTCAAAAGTTGATAGAAATCTATGTTTTGTACCTAATGCTTGATTGAAAAATTTGGCTGACCTAAGTGAAAGTGTACTCAAGTTATCGTGTTTACATACACACACACACACACACACACACACACACATAATTCCAGAAAAGGTATTTTTGGACACAGGGAGGTCTAAAATGTTGACATTCATCAAAATTGAATTATTGTACGATTACAATACTTTCCCTACGAGAAAGTAAATTGGACTCACAGAGGTCTAAAACGTCAAGATTCATCAAAATCTCAAGTTCAAAATTTTGGATGATTACAATACTTGTATGAAAGAGTAAAAAAATCTACACACACACACACACACACACACACACTGATGTTTCACAAACAAACAAATGATGAAGCCTCATAGTCCACATGGAACGTAAAGGGTGATAGTATTTCCAGTCTTCATATTTGTGATCTTGTGGGAAAGAAAACAAGTGCAAAAATAACCCATTGCAGGACAATGAAAACACCATATGCAAAATTAGGATTCTTTAAATATCTATACAGTTTCATAAAAAATGTTAGTGTTTTTAATCACATCTATACATTTCTTGGCCGAGGACAAGCATAAGTACACAAGGACTGTCAAGTCCTTGTCCCATAAAAGCCATGTACTCTAGTTCCAAAATCTGGCATTGCTTTTCATATACAGTACCATAAACCACCATCAGATGGTACACTCTTTTGTGGGTCAAGCAGTATCATGAGAGGGAAATCTACTGCAATTAGCTGCACTGCTGATTCATTGGATATCTTGGCGTTTCTCTGTAAAGCATGTTAGTCAAGGTGCCCTGTACAAGTAAACCGTTCAATTTCATGTACAGTGAAACCTTGGATTGCGAGTAACTTGGTATGCAAGTGTTTTGCAAGGCGAGCTAAAACTTTCAATAAATTTTAACTTGATAAACAAGCGAGGGGATTGTGGGTAATTGTCTCCCATGCTCGTTCTCAGTCGGCATGCCTCACTCATATAATCAACATCCGTACGAGCATATACCGTTTACTATAGCATGGTGACCACGTGTGTGTGTTGTAACGCAAGTGCCTATCAGGTGGCGCAGTGGTAGTGCTGCTGCTTTGCAGTAAGAGACTGTGGAAGACTGTGGGTTCGCTTCCCGGTTCCTCCCTGTGTGGATAGCGCTTTGAGTACTAAGAAAAGCGCTATATAAATGTAATGAATTATTATTATTATTATCATGCACCCCAACACATGAGGCCGAGTCACAGTACTTTAGTAAAACCAGCTTTACTCACCATGAAACAGGAACAGCAGGGTTATTTATTGTAGTGGGATCTACCACTCTCCTATACAGAGACACAGCAATCAGGCAGGGTCGTGAGCAGGTTAGTGGCCAAGTTATACTGTGCTCTTGCATTTATAATGTTCCTTGAATCACCCATCGACAGCAGGTGCTTATAGCTTGACTGCGATATTTTCTGATTCACTTTAATAGCAAACTGCTACAGCGCTGGCAGCCTGTGGTTGCTTGCTTTGGGACGCTCTTCCACGTGTTGTCCCGTTGGGGGTTCGGAGTCCCAAAAGAGATTAGAAACCTTACATTGCATAAAGCATTTTTTTTTTTTCATTTTGAGTCCAAGTGCAGTGACTCTTCAGGCAAAAGCAACCGTCATTGGATAGGTTCCTTGTTAAAGTTGCAAAAAAAGAAAAAGATTCCAGTGAGCCAACAGATAGCAGGGATTCCGTTAGTTAGAGTGAAAGTTGTCCGACGCAATAATCCTCCTCTCTTTTGTCTCCCTCACACCAGCCATGATTCTTTTCAAAGGTAAAGTGCAGGTTAATTTGTTTTATGTATTTTTACTTTATATTTTGTATTAATCATTTTCATATTAATATTTGTGGGTTGTGAAACGAATTTCCATTATTTCTTATGGGGAAATTCGCTTTGATATACGAATGCTTTGGATTACAAGCACGTTTCTGGAACGAATTGTGCTCGCAAACCGAGGTTCCACTGTATTTGTTTCATATGAATTATGCCTCACCTCATATTTTAAGTGTACTAATTAGGCTTTTCAAACTACGGTAACTTCCATGATCAAAAGCATTTGCAAGTTTCCGGTATGTACTAAAGAAGGGATCACATATCAGAATCACTGTGTATAAACCAGCACTCAAGTTTTTTTTTTTTAGAAAAGTATTTCATTAACAGATGGAATCCATGCCTCCTTCTTAATGTACAACAGTGGAGATTCTAAAGCACTATAAAGAACCTAAACAAGCTTTTCTATTAAATCAGCAAACACTTCAAATTAGAGGCAATGATCCTAGCAGTGAAAATTTCAGTTTGGTAAGCCTGTGGGAAAATCCTACTGACCACTTCACCATGGCACCAGAAGTCACTAATAGAGCGTTTGGGATTTCTTACAAGAAAGAGTCACAAAGGATTCTCTCTTTTTATTATTTTTTTTTTTTTTTTGATATCAGAACATCAGTCCACTTTCCAGCAACCCAAAAACCTCTATTCCTGCAGCAAAGGTAAACCATCCAGGTATGATTTTTGGACGTATTTGAAGCAGCGATGGACTGGTTTATCAGCAACAGACCAGGGGCCTCATGTATAATGGCGTGCGTAGAACTCACACTATAACATGGCGTAAGCACAAAAGCAGGAATGTACGTACGCACAGAAAAATCCAGATGCAGGAATCTGTACGTACGCAAACTTCCACATTCTTCCGCTACATAAATCCCGATCAGCGTGAAAAGTAACGCAAGTGCACGCGCTTTCTGTCCCGCCCCAACTCCTCCCAGAATTACACCTCGTTAAATATGCAAATAAATATAAATAGCCTTCTGTGAAAAGACAATGGGAAAAGCACGGGGGAAAATATAAGAATATCAGCAAATACCAAGTGGAGGCAAAGGAAAAACGTACTATTTGTTGGTTTAAACAGTGGTATAATCAACAAAAGAAAGTTGATCGAGTTTCGGAGAAACTCGAAAAATCAAGTTCACAAAGTCGCACAGTGCCCAAAATAAAAAAGAAGTCACATATCAAAGTTGGCATGAAAAGGCGACTCGTAGCCCACCGTCTGAGTGTCATATGAAAGCTTATTAGGGTACAGAGAAAAAAAATAGGCACACAGTGGGGGAAAAAACATGAAATGTCAACTTTAATCTCGAAATTTCCACTTTAATCACGTAGTTTATTTTGTCATTAAAGTAGAACATTACAAACTTCATGTTAAAATCGTTTATTTTACTAGTTTCTCAAATCCCATCGTAACTAAAGTAGCAAGTTAAATGCTTTGTTCTGTATTTGATCTTCTATATGCTCTGTGTATGTGAATCACTATGTGCTTCCATTCATTCTCTTTCTCCGACAGGACACAGAATCCATTACATTCATGATATTACAGCTCTCTGAATAATTAAAATACTGAGATGTATACGTGATATCTTTTTCATAATGATAGGAATGAAAGCATGTTATTAAACATGGGAACACGGTGGTGCAGTGCTTGTTCATGTCTCACGCAAGAGGCTTGCTGCGCCATGCGCGACATTCGATGAAATAATTTATTACAGAAGTACTGTCTCTTTCAAACGTACTAACCTCCAATTCCTGTCTTTACTTTTCTTTATCCAAATACCCAATCACCACACAATCAGCTCTGTAATAGACGTTAAGCCATCTGTAAGTTTAGAACGCCAGTTCTTCAAAACTTTTAAGGAACATTGAAATATCCTCGTAGTACATGTTTAATTACTCTATCCGTCTATCCTTCCAGTGTCGCATCAGCACCAGCAAGAATACAACGCAAGGCAGGAGCAATCCATGAACTAGCTAGCGCTGCAGCACCATGTCCTGATATGTTTAATTATTAACAATACAGATTATTTAAATGAAGTTAAAGTTTTATCTGTATAATATAATCAACATATTTTGCTGCATTTCATCTTAAAAATGATATCATCATCATACGTGCTTTATAAAGTGGCGCAGGTTGTGCAATATTATAACTGTAGTGCAAGTTTACAGTGAAGTAGTTGTACTTATAAGTACAAACAGTTCTACAGGGAGCACTTGATTGAGTATGTTTGTAGTTCTTGGAATTAAACTGTTTGTGAACCGCGAGGTCTGTACAGGAAAGGCTTTGAAGCATTTGCTTGATGCTGTATATCGATAATTCTCTTTCTGATCAGCTGCTGCTGTGATTCCCCACTCAGATACAGTGATATAAATACTCCGAGTGGTGCAGTGAGAGTAATATGGAAAAAGATGATCCGCTGTGGCAACCCTTAATGGGAGCAGCTGAAAGAAGAAGAAGATGCAGTGAGAGTAACAATGCTAAAGCAGTTATGGTATTTGGAATACTATGGCTTTTCCCTGGACCATTATATTGCTACAGGTTAATTACAATCAGATGCATTACACTAATAAACAATATGCAGTTAGTTTCAGTGTATTCATAAAGCCGTGTCAGGAATGTGGGTCTAAGAAAGAAAGGGTAACCACACAGGAACAGTAGCACTGCTTTGACGCTGGGTGCCGCCAGTCTGCAAAACCGAGCGGAGAAATTGCGTACGCCAGGGTATGAGGTACCGTGGAAATGTGCATGGCTTTACGCCAAGTTTAGGTTTTACACATCGCGATTTGAGCGTGGAAACGTTTGTACGCAACATTTCTGTGCGTACGCATCATTTATACATGAGGCCCCAGAACTGTGTACTTTTGCTCAAAATATGCTATGGGCAAGTAAGCATATACCTTATTGATCACTAGGCAATGTTATTATTGTGGAGTGATGGAAAACTCTTGCATATGCATTTGCACTTCTAGGTTTCCACTTTTGCCAGTAAAGCAAATTAAACAATGTTTGCAGAGCAAAAGATTGAGAAGATCTGATCGAATGGATGCTGATCCAAAAATCAGTCACTGTTGGGTGGAGGAGGGTTGAAACCTATCCCAGCTAGCACAGGGTGCAAAGCAGAAATGAGTCATAACATCCTGAAGCCTTCCATGAGTCTCATTGCCATATACAGGAATTTATGGGTAACGTGTCGAGTCAACTGCATGTGTGGACAAAGCAGAGTGAATAATCCAAGGAAAGTTGACTCAGTAACTTCCAAGGTCAACACCTTGCATAATTCCTGGGTGTAACATGTGGGTAATGTGTTAGCAAAGGCAGAATGGTTTTACTTACTTATGGTGACATTGACGCAAAAGAAACAATCATGTGAGGCTTGATCGATTCACTTGGTTATTTGAGGAGACATAAAATGTAAGCATACCACAGGCTGAGCTGCCCACTCTTCAGATTTTAGGAGTCCGTATCTCTGAGAGCGAAGCACTGTGGGAAACATGAGAGTTTGCCATCAGTCAGGATTTGTCCCAGAAGTTGGCAGGGCGAACTGCAGAGGTCTTGTAACAGAAGGGTCAACACTGCAAATATTAACTCTGCATATAAATGTAATGTGAAAGGCCTTTGAAACTTATGAAATGCTTGTAATTGTACTTCAGCATACCATAGAAACACCTGACAAAAAGATCTAAAAACACTGAAGCAGCAAATTTTGTGAAAACCAAGACTTGTGTCAGTCTCAAAACCTTTGGCCACGTCTATACAAGTAGTATGTTTTACCTGTGTTATCTGTAAGTGGAAACTACTTTTAGTAGTGAAGGAATGTGAGTAAATGAAAATGCTCACCGTTACTGCCATGAACAGAAAAGTTGCTTTTGATATTAAGCATAAACTTAGGCATATTAAAATGTCACAACAGTAATAATACTCAATGAACATTTCACTCATTTTCACAAAACTACAATATTAATGGCCGCACATAAAGGACAGGCCTGCAAGCTCCTGGTCTCCGTGTGTGTGTGTGTGTGCGTGAGTGTGTGTGCGTTGCCTCTCAAACGTTCCTAGCTGAAAAACAAATAAACTCATAAACAAAGCTACTGGTAACTGTCACAGATGACCCCTTAAAGGTGTACAAATCCAGATATTGATATTTCTGCATTACTTTACCCTGATAACCCAGAAACCTGCTTCATGTTAATGAGAAAAAAAAAAGGCATTTTATCATGCAGTGTTGCGATTTTTTTTTAAAGATTTAAGGATCCATATATTTAGAACCAGGAATTAATGTTAGGACTTATTAGTAATGATATTACATTGCAATTAGTGAAATATAATAATAATTCTTTGCATTTATATAGCGCTTTTCTCACTACTCAAAGTGCTCAGCAATTGCAGGTTAAGGGCCTTGCTCAAAGGCCCAACAGAGCAGAATCCCTTTTGGCATTTACGGGATTCGAACCAGCAACCTTCCGATTGCCAGTGCAGATCCCTAGCCTCAGATCCATCACTCTGCCAGTATTTGACTCCTATATGGGCACTGTCAGTAAACTTTGTGTATACCAAAGTAAATCTCAGCATTTTGATAAGTAAAAGCTTTACATGTACAGATTCTCACTCTGATCATTAGAATTTCAAAGCACAGCAGAGGCCAAAGTGTACTGTTGATTCAGGATATAACCCATGTAGACAGAGACAAGTTTGTTTGGGAGCATAAATGCAAAAAGTTGAAGTTGCAAACGCAGCAAGACTCTGATCAAAGCAACATAATCAGATGCTACATGCTGAGGATGGCAGCCCCTGCAGGCCTTTTAAGCCTGTCATTTGAAAAACTTGAAAAAGCAAACAGCCGACCAGGATCGGTACAGGCTTAAATAATGAATCTGTTCTCAACATGAAATATTTTTGGAAAGGTACCCTGCCTTGACTTTCAGTGAAGCTGCATCAATATTATGGCCTGCAACAACAAACTAAACTCAACTAAAAGCAATACCATTCTCATCCCTACCACCTTCGCCGTCACCTCCCATACCTTTCCATATCTCAAATCATTCTTGAAGCAGATAGCTAGAAGGCATCATCACTACTATCTCCACTGTCACTTCCTCTACCTCTTCATATCTTAAGTGTTCAATCTGCCTGAAGAATGATTTAAGTGCCAGCTTAATTGAAAAATTAAGGAAAACATACTAAGTAATTACAACACAAACGCTGACTTAATCAGTTTTAACGCGAAAAGATGCCGACGAAAGAAGAGAAGAAGTGGGCCGCTAGGGTGGAGAAAAGAAGAGCTGATCAGGAAGCAGCAAGCACATCAACCTCTGAGCAAACAAATGCTAAACATACGGAGAAAAAGTCTGAAAACTAGGAATGTCATGTCTCAAGTCAAGTGTATTCACTGCACATTATCATGCAGTCTGCCGTTACTGGCGTTTAAGTGTTTTAAACTGTTTCAGTGTGGTGCCTAGGTGTCATCCGCTGCACTCTGGTCCCAATCCAGGTGGTTTGTTATGTGGCGGGTGCAGCAATGCACTATCAATGCATACTCCCAACCTCTCTCTCATAATCAACGAGAACCTGAACATCCACAAGGCACTTGTGGTAGGTAGAGTGGCAGAAGTTTTCAAAATGGATTCAGATGTAAAATTTAAACTGGTCATAATAACCAAGACTGGTGCATTTCTAATAAAAATTTTAAAATGTTTAGTACCTACCTTCTCCAGAGTAAGTTGAACATGATGCTTTCTCTTTAATTTCACAGTCCAAAGATTCCAACTTTATAGGGACAGAATGATCCTGTAGGTAGCCATGTCCACTCAGGCAAGAGTCTAACCCTGTTACATCTTCATCTGGACATATATACTCTGTTTTAATGTCCTCTTCCTTGACGCAACTTAAAATTTCAAATTTCAAATCTGTGCTGTCAGACATCTCCTCAGAGTCTTCTTTAATGGCAAGGGATTCCCACTCGCAATCTTCTTCCTTAATGTACAGACCTCTCTTCTCCATGGTGTAGGAGAAATGGAGACTACTGTGCAAAGTGGGACTCTCCCCTTCGTTGACATTACTGCTGTCTTCACATTTAAACATCATTTGTAGAGGCCTCTGAACAGCTGGGTAAACCTCTTTCATTTCAAACATCTAGGTTTAATTAGCAGTGGAAGATTTATCTTTTCTCTGTAGAAAGAACAGGATAAAACATTATGAGGAGAGCATCAAAAAAATGGCAGCCAAATTTGTCTTTAATGTTTGGATTTTCATTTGGGCAAAGGAGGAATCTAACATGAACAGTTTACAGGATCCACTCTAGAATACACACGCACACAATGATTAACCGGTCAGGATCCTCAGAATTTGCTAGTCTTTTATGGGAATACTACTGATCCCTGTTTTTATTTTTATTTACTGCAGCACTATTTTGGGCTCCCATTGTTGGGGTAGTGCCCTCATTTTTGAGCTTGTGTTCTCTAAGATCATGAAATGTCAATTACAATGACACGGGATAAAAGTCCCCTCAAAGTTGTTTCTATATCCAAGTACAAGGATGCCCCCAAAACATTTTGCTGTTTGTTTTGATTACAATACTCTTTTTCTTTCTCCAGTTTAGAACATTTTTCTGACTATGAATATTGCCTCGATTTTGGCTTTGCTATGGAGTATCTCTGATCTCAACACTGCCTATTGAATCAGGGTGCTTACGGTTCTTTTTTTGGAAGCATGACAATGCGTTTCTATGTAATGAAAAAGCAGAAAACAGCATTTTTTAAACTATTACAGCAAAGAGAAAGAATACCTGCTTTCACAAGTCAACCGATACAATAAGTTAAAATTTGAATATCAATCCAACACTCCTTAGCATTGAAGAGGTTTTTGGGGTGTGGCCTTCAGATGCTCAAGGGAAATTCAAATTCATCACATTCATGAATATGCATGAACACATGCAGAACAAAATGACTTCATTTTAATGCCAATCTGGATGACTGAACATATACCCCACAGCTCTCTGCATGCATTCACTGTGCATCTGTTGCCAATGACTTGCATACATTGTGTTACCTATGTGTAGAATGACTAGGCAGCACTCAAGATGGGAACATGTAGAAGTAGGAAATTACTAAAACTTAGCTGTTGCCAACTAATAAGCAAATTAAATAAACAAAAAAATAAAAATAAGCCCTTGAATGTGAATCATCTGTTCTGAAACAGTTTTCACTTTCTGAATAAACATCTTCAGACCAAGACAGCAGAAGCAACAGACTTTAATTTAAATATATCTGCTGGTACTAAAAAATATGCACAGTGCAAAGAGTAGACTGAACAAATGTCTTGTGCTCCCCTTGAAAAGGCACAAATCATTCACTTCAATTACATAGTATGGTGAGTAAAACACTGCAACTGAAATTAGAAGGCTGGTGGTTCTGCCTCATGGATTCAGCATCCGGAGTTCAAACCCAGCACACTATCCCAATTGATGCAAGGGTTATCTTTGAACACCCCAAAAATATGCTGATTATGTGGACTGGGAATTCCACATTGGCCCCCCAACCCTGAATTGAACTGAGCAGATTGTGGTTCTTTGTGAGACCACGAGCAAGTCAGCTAACCTTCTCGTATAACAATGGTAAGGTTTCCTGGATATTGTGGGTCACTTGGGGAAAAAGGTGTATGACAATGGAGAATGAATTTTGTCAGTCAAAATAAGGGAGGAGACTTGAACCCTGAACTTCATAAAATGTTAATGTTTCGGGGAAAATGAACTTTTCCAAGGTGTGGATAATATTAATTTTGAAATTTCTGACACATACTATAGCTATCTTTAATATGTTACTCTACCCCTCCAATTTCTTTAGAATGACTAACCTGAGTCTACTGTTATATTAAATATGGCAAACAACCAGAATTAGAAGAACCAAAACTATTAGTATTGCCAGTCAGCTGGCCAGTTTATTAATGGCTATGATTTGTGACTCCAATTAAAGCTTTTAACCATGTTAGCAGTTACCCTGATTTTAAACCACAAACATTAAACTTTGTTAAAATTATGTGCCTTAATGATTCAAAAGGGTATTAAGAGTACTTCTTGCAAACAATCCGGTGTTAGGTCTGTAACAAAATTACATAAACTGATAATCTGTGCCATATAGCTTCCGTTTACTTTTTAAAATGTCTGCTCCTACACAAGAGTCTTCAATTAGTTTACTACACCTGGAATAATTTTAAATTATTTTAAAATTTACAACACCACATTAAAAGAGATCCCTCTTGCCAATGTCACTTTCAAAAAGGATTTGTATACCATTCCGTCTTAAAACTCTAATTGTGAATCCATTGCCAATTATTTCCATTTTCATGCAGTGAAAAATTCTTGTTATTTTCTACTAAACCTTCATTCCTCAACAGATGTTTAATCGAGGAGTACTACATATACAATTACAAGTATAACGACGTTTAGTCCCAGTTCCGAATCACAGTAATCCACGTTTAATAATCGTGACAACTGCGAACTGGCGTCCACTTTGAAGTAACCTGAGAACAGCTCCACTCTCCCATACTTCACAAAATGTACTCCACCTTTAATCTGGAACGCTTATTCTAAAATCTCACAAATGATGGAAGGGTCTGAGGCTTGCTGGGGAGACTCTCCAGTAAGAGAAACCACATTGAAGAGAAACACGTTTTAAATGACAAAATAGCTAAACCCCCGACCTATCTCAGGAAAACACGCAGAACTATATTACAAAAACAACAGTCCTGTCAAGTAACACAGAATCTCTGCAACAATATTATCCAAAATTAGTTCATTACAAAAAAATAATAATAATAATACTTCATCCCAGGTTTGGGATGAATGATTGCGGCGGCCATTTCAGACGGACAGAAAGTACAAAGACGTAATGAATATTCGGGAGGGCCACAGATGTGTGTTAACATAATTAAGTGTGTTGCAAAGAACAACTGCGATTCGGTAATGAAAAGCAAGTGATCGATCTAGTTGCCTATGAGCGGTGCAGACACGCAGGTCTACGGTGAAATCAGGACCGACTGCTCCTTCTTGCTTACTCTCGTATAGTCTTTGTGTACGTACCTTCCTTGCTCGCTCTCTGTCTTGGGGCTATGCCTTAATTTAATGTGGCCTAAAACGACCGGGCCACACAAACTAACGAGTTCAAAGACTGCAACTTGACATTCTATCTTCCACTTCAACGCCGCCAAAAAAAACCGCGCAGCAACAGTTGCCAACTAACTAACAACAACTACTTCCGGTCACAAGTGCAACGGAACGTATCAAATTAAAAGTCAAGAATTTAAAACTACTTCCGCTCCAAAGTCCAACTGAATGTATCAAAGTAAAAGTACAAACTTAAACATCCCTTTCAGTTCTCATCTTCATTGGCTTTGTGATAGATAGATAGATAGATAGATAGATAGATAGATAGATAGATAGATAGATAGATAGATAGATAGATAGATAATTTGTCCCAAGGGTAAGTCTGGCTTTTTACAAGCTAAAATTTAAACAATACATAAACATATATTATACACACAAAAAGTTATATATAACTTTTTGTGTGTATCTATAATATAGAATAGTGTAGAATAGTGTAATATTTTGTCCGACAAACATTCCCACTCTGATTACAAGTGTTTATTGCAATGATTCTTGTTAATTCATCTGCAGTGTCTTGGTGACAAATGCCAGTACTTCTAGCAGCACAGTTGTACTGTCCAGATGTGACAAAACCAAAATATGGACCAGGAGTTGTGTTAGACCATATCTACCAGATTTGAAATCTTGATTAAGCAAGACTTATCAGGTATATGACATTAGGATTAACATTATTTCTTTTGAAACACCAATATATCAAAATAATTCAGGATTAATATAAGGGCAACAGAGGAATTCAGGACAATGTTGTAAATCAATCCAAAATATGTTAAAAGTATTGATGAGAAAATATTTATAGATTGTTCTGACAAAATACACACTTCATCAGTTTCAGTCTTAAATCTATGTGCAAGAAAAACTTTAGCAAGGTATATCATGTATTAATTAAAATACATATAGTATATCTCATTCATTTAATTTGTGATACAGTATTTGTTTGGTAATTACCATATTATTCCTAAAATTTGGAATTCTCTCCCTCTCTGCCTTCACAAGGAAAAATCTATTATTCATTTCAAACGTCTGTTAAAAACACATCTTTTCAATGAGTATTATTCTTTTCATATATGTAATTTCTACTGTCTTGTTAATGTGTTTATTGAATTGAAAAGTGTCCTTGAGTGTATGAAAGGTGCTACATAAATAAAACTTATTATTATTATTGTTATAGTCCAGTCAATAGCATCTACCGCAGACTTTCCATCTCCTAACTAAAACTGGTGTACGTGACTAAAGGAAATTCTTCCCCAATATGTTTAAACCTCCCGGGATTCACTATTTTAAAAAAATATCCACTGTTCTTAGTTTGCTGGAATTTATCAGAACAGCAAAATGAGAGCTAATGCAGTATATCAGAGCAATCACACTTTGGGAAAAATATTCAAAGTATCAAGACTTACACGGAGATATTCAAAACTGAATCTTCAAGTCTATCAATAAAACTGAATTTTCAAATGAAATATGTCAGAATGCAAATGTTGTGGTAAACAGAAACAGGAATAACATTGTATTGAAAACAGAAAGCATTAAGTGTTGCACACCTAAGAAGTAAATTACTGAATCGGCCAAACAAACCAGAAATGTCAACACTCCACAATTGCCATTATTTAAGTTATTTTTAAAAATACAGCAGTGCATATGGTTGAAAATATCAAAGAACTGAATAAGGAGTTTGTTAATACAGTAAAAATTGAGAAGCAAAATGAAGCAAACTCCTGTCGTATGAGAATTCAGTGATAATTCAATGTTTTCTTTATATAGCACCCTCCTTAGCACAAGGCTACATTAAAGATCCTTAGAAAAGAAATGATGAAATCAGTATGTCCCTGATACTCCTCAAAAGAGGTACAACATACAGACATAGCATTCACAAATCTATTTGATCCAATTCAGCTTTGTAGCAGTGCAGTTACTTCAGATGCAAAACAATAAAAAGCACCAGATGGAACCCAAATCTGCTGCACGGCCCATTCACGCCCAAACTGCAGGCAATTTTAGATTCTTCATTTAAGCTAACATTAAACATGCACATCTTTGGAGACATGGAAGTAAAAGTGGAGTACCTTGAGAAAAGCTCAGAAAGACTTAAAGAGAATGTGCAAACTCTACACAGACAAATAGCAGCAGCTGGACTATATCCAGAATGAAGGATCTAAAAGGCAGTAGTGCAGACTTCTTTACCACTGTGTCACCTTAGTATTACCAGCTTCAACATTCATTTTAAATCTAACAGCCAGAAGGCCCACCAGATGACCAGGTATACACACTTTCCTTGATGAGCATGAAGACTAATAAAACTGTATGTGCTCAGCATTTGGCAGGCATGTTCTTTGGTATTGTTAATAGGCCAATGGCTCAGGCTGTTTACTTTAATTATTGCTATATTTGGCTTCCATCTTTATTCAATATATTTTATAAGATCAGGAAATATTGCAACTGTTTACTGATATTTTGCACAGTTAGAGTAAAAGCACATTACGTGATTGGCTGAGGATTACATACTGAGGCAGTAGTGGGAACTGAACTGCTAAATGTGCGCTTGAAGGTCCAGCACTTGCTTTATCCACTACATCACACTGCCTGTCTGTTTCAAGCCATCAGAAAAGTACCTGATATAGTGGATTCAGAGAGTAATCAGATACCTGCAGTTTCTGCAAATTTACAAACCTTTCTGGATGGATGAATTTGTGTCTTTAGTGAATCCGCACCAGTAACAAGATTGTCATTTTCTGCAGGTTAGGTGAATTGGCGATCCTAAAATTGGTCCTAGTGTGCGTGTGTGGTCACCCTGAAATGGACTGGTGCCCTGTCCAGGGTTTATTCCCGCATTGCACACTATGCTGGCTGAGATAGGCTCCAGCAGATCCCCCGTGAACCTATTCAGGACTAAGAGGGTTAGAAAATGACTGACCGATTGAATGCAGAACACAATGAACATCAATGTGATAAACTGAAACAAACTAGACTGAATAGTAGTTACAACTCTAACAATTTCTTTCACATTTTGGAGAATTCACAAAATAAATTATTGTATTGATAGACTGATACTTTTCAAAGAAATTGAGGCTTCAGTTTTATCACTAAATTCATGTGTTAAAGTGTGAGGTAAGTACACATATAAATTGTATTAGCATATTGTCAGTTATCATTATTGATGAGCCAATTAAGATTCACAGAAGTGAGAATGAAAGATGGATGGATTGTCCAAGAAAGTAAACAAAGCCTGTACATGGCTGCTTCCTTCCTTTAGACTGATGTTGCCAAAAGAGATACAGGCCCTTGTGAGGCTGAAGTGAATAAAGTAATTATAATAACAGATACATTGCAACCACTTTCTGGTAGCTGGTGCCATGTCTGCTGCATTGTTATGGTATATAAAAAGTCATTTCATACAGATGCAGTTTGTGGTGTGGATACTGAAACATACTGGATTCTGTTGTACTGGAGAAGGTTGCTTCTAGCAACATCAATGGAATTCTAACAGGTTAGTTAGTTAGATTGATCTATCTGGAGATGTTTTCATGAGACAGAGATGAATAGAACTTCTACGAAAGCCAGTGGGGAAGCAAGCACAGATGGGGTCCTCTGCTCTGGGTAATTCGTAAGACTTAGCTGGCGCCACTCCAAGTTCACGTACTGTATATAGTAAAACTGCAAGGGAGTCTTCAGGTTGTTTTTTGTCCCGAACACCACACGCAGCTAGTGTGTGTGTGTGTATATATTGTGGAATTAGCCTGGCCACAGACAGACATGCAAACTCACAAGTCCCAAAAACACACACATTTAATTTGCCTTTTCTTTATACAGCACCTGACGCAGTGCACCAGCAGCCACAGTCCAAGCTCTGTTCCCATGCCCCCCGACACCCACCAGGGCGGCTGCCCTCTCATGTTCCAGGGGAGATACTGCTCCTCTCCCGCTCCTTCTAGTCTCCGGGCGTGGTGGCTAGGCAAGGGCCCCAGCCGACCATTACTATATATATATATATATATATATATATATATATATATATATATATATATATATGCATTACCAGAATGACTAAAAAGAAGGAAAATTTTTGACTTGGATGTCACAGTGAGGCATTACGTAGGCATATTATCTCACTGTGACAGATGTTAGAAGTTTTTTTTTTCTTTTTGGTTACTCTGATGTGTGCTCAAATTATGGTATGTCTGTATGGAATGGTGTATATATATATATATATATATATATATATTTAGGTTGGAGGGGCAGGTATATCAGAAGAGGACCTACATGGCTCTGCCAATAGGGAAAAATACATGTAAGCTAGCTATTACATCATTACTTAACCTGATTTTTTTATTCTAGGCTTTAAAACTATAACTTTATATTTACTCTACCAGGATGACAACTGGCCTGAAGTGGGGTCCAGGGTCTGTAAAGTAGCAGCACTTTCCTATTTTCCATATTAAAGATTGATTATCCTTTCAGACAGTGCCCGTGAGACTGAAAAGCATTTTTCTACTACTTGTTTATAAATACTTTCTACATGTATGTTAATTCATTGCACGTTTGATTTAGGTACTATTTATGCTCCAAATGAGAGCTCTTTTTTGATTATTTTACATACATTTCTGCCTTAGACTTTAATTTTTTATTACAATTAGTCCACTTGTTTAGTTTGCAAGTACTTCTTAAAACTTATTATTTATTATTTTTTTGTACTGCATTAAATCAGCTCTTTATTCTGGATTAGTCTTTATTATACTTACACTTTATTGACACCTGCTTATTTTATTTATTTATAAATGTATATGTTAAACCTGCCGCTTAAATTAGAAAATGAAGTCTCCAATAAATCGCTTTTCTTTTTTTGCTTAGCCCACGTGCAGAGGTCACCCAGTTAACACTGCAATCTCACCACCCTTGGTCCGAATCCCGCACCCGGCCTCTGTCTGTGTGGAGTGGGTACGTTCCCTCCGTGTCTTATTGAGATTTCCTCTCACGTCCCAAAGACTGCAAGGTTAAGTCAAGTAAACTGGTGATGCTAGTTTGGGTCTTCGTCGGCATGTACACGAACGTGCCCTGCAATGCACTGGCCCTCCTAAAACGACGATTTCTCAGCTGCGCCTGATGTTGCAGGGTGTAAACTTCTCCCATCTGCAACACTGACCTGGATTAGGGGGATTCGACGGAGGTAGTACTGTTTCTCTCCGTGACGCTGAGAGTTATTTAAAAATTCCAGGTTTTCTTACGATTGCATACTCCTTTTCTGAACTGGCGAATGAACCAAGTCCATCATACGGCAGTACAACACATTGTTGTTAAGGTTAATAAAAAAAAAATCACTTACTTATATTTTTTTCTCAGCAGGCATCCCAAACTGTATGATGTCATGCGGATCCTCGGAAACGGAAGTCATCCTACATCTCGTTTCGAGGGCGGGTAAAGGGGGGAAGAATAACCATAGACAAATATAAGTAGACGCCGCAATCTTTGTGTTGCCTAGTCGACACGATACGTCAGCGCGTTCGCCATATTGCGAGTGGCAAAAGTGCCATTTAAACTAATACAGGTAGACGTGGAAACCGGGTTTTCTGATGAAAAAATAATAACGTTTAAAACAGTATCGTTTACATACAACAGGTTTTGGCGAATCGTTTAAATGCAATTATTTATATTAATTTATACACTAGTAATGGCAATTATTAAATAATAATAATAATTATTGTTAATATTAAATAATTCCTCCCATATAAGTAACATTTCTCGGACTGCCTCCTTCCATCTCCGAAACATTTCTAGACTTCGTCCTGTTCTTACGCAAAACACAGTACTGAAGTATCGGTTAATGCTCTAGACACCTCACGCATACATTACTGTAATGTTATTCTATCTGGCATCCCACAAAAACTTATCCATCGCTTACAACTTCTTCAAAATTCTGCTGCCAGGATAATAACCTGTTCTAAATGCACTGAACATATTACACCTATTCTCTCTCAACTTCACTGGCTCCCTGTTAACTACAGAATACAATACAAAATATTGCTCTTAACATTTAAAGCTCTCCACAACCTCACTGATCTCCAACAGACTTGCACTCCCCTCGCTCACTCAGATCCTCATCTGCAGCTCTACTTTGTGCCACACATCAGACTCAGTTCTATGGGAGCTCGAGCGTCTCTCATAGTGCTCCTCAACTCTGGAATTCTCTTCCCTTTCATATTCATCAGCTCGATTAAATAACACATTTTAAAACTACCCTGAAAACTTATCTTTTCAAACTGGCATACCAATTGTGAATTTTGAACTGTTACTGACAGTTATCTTTGTTTGTTTGCTAATTATCACTTTTTGATTTATCATTCTCTTGTTTTATTTTTACTAATGTTGCTTAATTTTATTGTAAAGTGACCTTGAGTGCTAAGAAAGGCTCCTATTAAAAAAAATGTATTATTGTTATTATTATTAATTATTGAGATGAAAACTTGACTAATATCTGAAAGTCAAAATAGTAAGACTGCAACCAGCAGTCTGGTCTTTCTTTTAACAGTGAAATGATACACTCAATGACAAAAATAAACAATTTTATTGTAAACAAATTGGCTTAATAATTTCTGAAAACATTTCACTCATTCCTCTCTCAATCTCTCTCTCACACACACACGTGCACACGCACACACACAATGTGGTTACTTAAATATATACAGGGTAGGATCTAAAATCCATGAAACAGAACTGTCTTACATAGCTTTTTCCTTGTGTTGCCACTCTGTAATTTGAGAGTATTCAGTCTGGCAATATGGTGCAGCCTTAGTTTGTGGAAGACAGACACAACTAAAGACATGAGTATAAAATGATGGTTGTCAATTTCAAACTGTGTTTCCTCAATGTGCTCCTTGAGAAAAACCACATCATCTGAACCAATCTCAGCCCAAACAAACTGATTGATCAAAGATACACTGACAGCTTGTCCTAATGTCGACTGTCGGATAACACGCTCAGCTACTTTGACCACCTTGACTGTACCCTCAGAAGGAATCATCAAACCTCCTTTATTTTTTAATGTGAGCAAGTGGTAGCTTTGATCATATGATGCCGGTACAGCATCTATTACCAAACTAGCACGGCACACATCACAGGACAGCTTTCTCAAAATCCCGTCTAAGGGCTACCTCCCACTGCCTCCTGAGGTGGATTTCTTTAGGAAACCTTCAAAGTTTGAGAAATGTTAACAGCTAACAACAATCTACATATTTAGTGACTAAATACGTTTAGCCAAAATGTTGTTTGGAGGCTCAGTTGAGCACATAAATGCATAGCTTTGGTAGCTTAGCCTGGCGTAGCTGAATTTAAAATTATAAAACGGGATTCTCTAATGGCCAAATATAACCAAAACAATTGTTCAGCCTCACCTATGAAATGTAATCCCCCAGGATCTGGTTTGGAGCATACAGCGGTTTGTACAAGCCCAAGCAGCACATGCATGAGGCATCTTTATCCATTACTTCATTCCACAGCAGTGCCACTCGCAAAATGGCGGCGACGTTGATGTATGATGCGGCTGGTCATGTGGTGTCTAGTAATTCTATGTCTTTGAGAAGAACTGTGGAGTCAAGGACTGGATTACATCTGATTGGTCAGCTTCAGTCCTTCAGCGCCAGGACTGCTCCAAAGAAATATGCTTGTGGACCTCCATCCATCCATCCATTCGCTTCCTGTATCTTTTCCGAGATTGGGTCACAGGGGCAGCAGCTTGAGCAGAGATGCCCAGACTTCCCTCTCCCCGGCCTCTTCTACTAGCTCTTCCGGGCAAATCCCGAGGCGTTTCTAGGTCAGCTGAGAGACATAGTCCTTCCAGCGTCTCCTGGGTCTTCTCCGGGGCCTTCTCCTGGTTAGACGTGCCCAGAACACCTCACCAGGGTGGAGTACAGGAGGCATCCTGATCAGATGCCTGAGCCACCTCATCTGACTCCTCTCGATGCGGAGGAGCAGTGACTCTATTCTGATCCCCTCCCAGATGACTGAGCTTCTCACCCTATCTTTAAGGGAGAGCCCAGACACCCTGCGAAGGAAACTCATTTCAGCCGCTTGTATTCGCGATCTCGTTCTTTCAGTCACTACCCATAGCTCATGACCATAGGTGAGGGAAGGACCGTAAATCGACCGGTAAATTGAGAGCTTTGCCTTATGGCTCAGTTCCTTTTTCACCACAACAGATCGATGCAGAGCCCGCATCACTGCGGACACCGTACAGATCCGCCTGTCGATCTCCCACTCCATTCTTCTCTCACTCATGAACAAGACCCTGAGATACTTGAACTCCTCCACTTGGGGCAGGATCTTGCTCCCAACCCTGAGAGGGCACTCCATCTTTTTCCAGCTGAGGACCATGGTCTCATATTTGGAGGTACTGAATCTTATCCCAGCCTCTTCACTCTCAGCTGCCAACCGATCCAGAGAGAGCTGAAGATCATGGCCTGATTAAGCAGACAGGACAACATCATCTGCAAAAATCATCTGCAATCCTGAGCCCACCAAACCAAACCCCCTCAATGCCTTGGCTGTGCCTAGAAATTCTGTCCATAAAAATTATGAACAGAATTGGTGACAAAGAGCAGCCCTGGTGGAGTCCAACTCTCACCGGAAATGGGTTCGACTTACTGCCAGCAATGCGGACCAAGCTCTGACACTGGTTGTACAGGGACTGAACGGCCCTTATCAAGGGGTCCAGTACCCCATATTCTCGGAGCACCCCCCACAGGATTTCCTGAGGGATACGGTTGAATGCCTTTTTCAAGTCCACAAAACACATGTAGACTGGTTGGGCAAACTCCCATGCACCCTCCAGGACCCTGGCAAGGGTGTAGAGCTGGTCCACTGTTCTGTGACTAGGACGAAAACCACACTGTTCCTCCTGAATCCGAGGTTTGACTATCTGACAGACCCTCCTCTCCAGGACCCAAAAACAGACTTTTCCAGGGAGGCTGAGGAGTGTGATCTCTCTGTAGTTGGAAGACACCCTCTGGTCCCGTTTCTTAAAGAGGGGGACCACCACCCCAGTCTGCCAATCCAGAGGCACTGTCCCTGATGTCCATACGATGTTGCAGAGGCGTGTCAACCAAGATAGTCCTACAACATCCAGAGCCTTGAGGAACTCCGGGCGTATCTCATCTACCCCCTGGGCCCTGCCACCAAGGAGTTTTTTGACCACCTCGGTGACCTCAGTCCCATGGATGGGAGAGCCCACCTCCAAGTCCCCAGGCTCTGCTTCCTCATTGGAAGGCATGTTAGTGGGATTGAGGAGGTCTTCGTAGTATCCCCCCCACCAACCCACAACATCCCAAGTCAAGGTCAGCAGCGCCACATCCCCACCACACAAAGTGTTGACACTGCTCTGGTTTCCCCTCTTGAGACGCTGGATGGTGGACCAGAACATCCTCGAAGCCGTCCGGAAGATGTTCTCCATTGCCTCCCCAAACTCCTCCCACGCCCGAGTTTTTGCCTCCGCAACCACCGAAGCAGCATTCTGCTTGGCTTGCCAGTGCCTATTAGCTGCCTCTGGAGTCCCACAGGACAAAAAGGTCCTGTAGGACTCCTTCTTCAGCTTGATGGCATCCCTCACCGCCGGTGTCCACCAACAGGTTCAGGGATTGCTGCCATGACAGGCACTGACCACCTTATGGCCACATCTCCGGTCAGCCGCCTCAACAATAGAGGCACGGAACATGGTCCATTCGGATTCAATGATCCCCACCTCCCTTGGGACGTGGTCAAAGTTCTGCCAGAGGTGGGAGTTGAAGCTACTTCTGACAGGGGACTCTGCCAGACGGTCCCAGCAGACCCTCACAATACTTTTGGGCCTACCAGGCCTGACCGGCATGCTCCCCCACCATCGAAGCCAACTCACCACCAGGTGGTGATCAGTTGACAGCTCTGCCCCTCTCTTCACTCGAGTGTCCAAGACATGTGGCCACAAGTCCGATGACACGACCACGAAGTCGATCATCGAACTGAGGCCTAGGGTGTCCTGGTGCCAGGTGCACATATGGGCACCCCTATGCTTGAACATGGTGTTCATTATGGACAATCCGTGACGAGCACAAAAGTCCAATAACAAAACACCGCTCAGGTTCAGATCGGGGGGGGGGGGGGGGGGGGGGGGCATTCCTCCAAATCATGCCCTTCCAGGTCTCACTGTCATTGCCCACGTGAGCATTGAAGTCTCCCAGCAGAACAAGGGAGTCCCCAGAAGGTGTGCCCTCTAGCACCCTCTCCAGGGTCTCCAAAAAGGGTTGTTTGTGGATCTTCATTTTTTCAGTCATAGTCTGGTCACATTCCCATTTTTATATTTTTAATAAAAAAATAACGAAGGTGTTAAATAGTATAAATGCCAGATTATTTAAAATGCCCTCCTGTAAGTTGTTTTGGTCAAAAAGTGGTGTTGATCAAAACTAGTTCAATTAGAGTCGCACAGTGCCATTTAACCCTTTATAATGCCCATTAAACATCACAGAAATCCCATTCATTAGAGACGGGAGTATGGTTGCTATGCCAGTCAATTTGACCCAGGTGTCTGTGTTGAGCTGAGCAAAACTCAACTACACTTTTACCGTGGAGTCCGTCTTTTCTCAAAACTGTGAAAATTAAATTGGCCCAACATGATGTAACTGATGAAATGTTTTGTGGCTTATATGAACTGTAGTTTTAAATATATAATCAGTAAATGCATTCATTTGAAAATAATTATGTTTCACTTTAAATTATTTGCTATAAAATCAATACAATAAAATTACATTAAATAAAAAAATACTGCGGTGGGTTGGCACCCTGCCCAGGATTGCTTCCTGCCTTGTGCCCTGTGTTGGCTGGGATTGGCTCCACCAGACCCCCGTGACCCTGTGTTCGGATTCAGCGGGTTGGATAATGGATGGATGGATGAATATATGCTATCAATTTTTTTTTGTGTCGACCCAATTTCCTGTTTTGAATCGCACCTTTGTTAGATCTTCTGATTTGACTTTTTAATAAGGGGCCTTCAAGCTTTATATACTGTACCTTAAAGCCTCATCAGGTCTAAATCCGACACTGCTTGTGATGGTAACGTGACATTCTCCATCCTTCTGACTGCAGTTCAGGGCTGTTGGGTACCTAATTCTGGCAGGACTTGACAAAAGGCAGAAAACAGCGCTGGGAAAAGTTCCAGCTCATCTTATTACCCTCTCACCCCTACAATGAAGCAGGGACAGCTTAGAGTTGGCAGTAAACTTGCCATGTATGTCTTTGGGAACATTTGAGAAAAACCCAAGTGAACATGGGGAGAATATGCACTCTTCCTGTATATGAAGACTGACTGCATGATCATTAAAGCAGCAGTGCCTCCCTGTGATGGAACATGTTGATAATCCCATTATATAAAATAAAGCTTGTTTGTGCTTTTGACACACCCACATACTATATACATCATTCTTTACTTGGAACTATAGATTTACATTTTTCACTTGTATCATTAGCTATTTTTATAATATGTTCATTCCAAACACATTTTTATTTTTAAAATTACAGTCATTCTTGAGTCTAATATATTTATTCCTTATGCAGTACTTTTTTATTTAATTTTATTGCATAAGTTATAGGCTAAGAGAATTGTTTAGGGTTAAGTAAGGTTAATTTTAATTTTGCTTTTTTGATAAAGAAAATCTGTATTATTCAGTGAGGCCATTGTTTTAAAGCAACTCAACAGCCTCAATAAAATGCATAATGTAATAAATTTAGTAAAATGTTTTGCTGGTTCATTTCACTTTACAAAAAAAAAAAAAACTTTTTACTCTGTTAATTTAACCCTTTAACCCTTTTCTTAAACTGTGGGTCGCGACTCATATCGCTTCATGTCTGAACTAGGGTCTTGTTGAGTCATTAATCACATTAGTATTGAACAGTTTGTGGAATGCTTTGCGATGGATTGCCCTTGCAAAGCTGAAACCAAAATACCCGCCCCACCCCTTCGCCCTTGTAAGATGTCAATCATCAGTGATTCTCCAAAGGAGAAAGACGACGACTGGCGTGATTCTTCAAATGGTATGGATTCCCTGGATGCTCCATGGTGATTGTGGATCATGAAGATATAATAAAGACAAAACTGGGTTGAGAGAAAAAAAAAGAAAACAAAGAAAGAAAAGAACCACTTTTTTAGATAGATAGATAGATAGATAGATAGATAGATAGATAGATAGATAGATAGATAGATAGATAGATAGATAGATAGATAGATAGATAGATAGATAGACTTTTTTACTTTATGAGTTGTTGCATATATCAGTACATTTTCGTATTTTAATTTAGCACTAGCGATTCTTTTACCTTTCTTTCTATCTACTGTGTATATTTGGAGTGTGCCGACAGCACGCGGAAAACAAAAGGATCATTGTTCACTTAATTCCAGACAGGGGCTAAATTGATCCTCTGATACTTGCGGGTGACAAAGTAAAATACATTATTGACAAGATGCAAAACCTGTCAAACTTGGGGTATATTTTGTAGAATGATGGAACTGGCAGAACAAGAACCTTATGAAAAGAGCTATGGCAGTGCTAGGGTTTTCACTCTGAGATGACTGGAAGTGTGACATTTCAGACAGAAAGCTAATGCATTTTGAACCCTCCCTAATGATGATTCGCTTCAATAGACTTACAATAGGCTTGCATTGGTAATGGAGTGGCAAACTCTTGCTAGAGGGGCTTCTGAGGTTATTCATAACAATAAGAACTGTAGTAATTATTTTTATCGGCCTCTCATTATTATTATTATTATCCATCCATCCATCCATCCATCCATCCATCCATCCATCCATCCATTATCCAACTCGCTATATCCTAACACAGGGTCACGGGGGTCTGCTGGATCCAATATTATTATTATTAGGCATTACAGAATTTTGAAAATATTACCACTGCACTTATTCCTCCTATTGCATCTCTGTTGTCAGTCAGTAGCACAAAAACATAAGTAATATGATAGTTATAATTTGTTACTAACCCTCACCACCCATTCTGTTTCCCTTCTCGGTACTCAAATGTGGCACTTGGTGCCATGGCCCACCTGCCAAGTTGTTTTGCCTATCTAAAGTAAAGTTATCCCTGATGGAGGATCACAGGAATTGTCAGGTAGAGGGGTCCTTTCATCAGATTGGCTGGCCCAGCACTGACACAGCTGTGGAAAGGCCAATGGGGGAGGCAGCTTGATGGCTGAGGTCTCCAGGACTCTAAACAAATCCAAATCATATTATGTGATATCATCTATTGTTAAATTCTGCACCATACTTGTAATATTTTTATTTTTATAATGTATTGTATTGACCCACTTCATTTTAATACCCACTGCAAACCCAACCTACCTCTTTTTGAACTCCCTTTCCCAAGGTTTCTTCCATTTTTTCGCTACAAGGTTTTTCTTTTTTGGGAGTTTTTACTTGTCTTCTTAGAGAGTCAAGGCTGGGGGGCTGTCAAAAGGCAAGACCTGCTGAAGCCCATTGTGGCACTTCTTGTGTGATTTTGGGCTATACAAAAATAAATGTATTGTATTGTATTGTATTGTATTGTATTGTATTGTATTGTATTGCCCCGGTACACAAGTAACTCGCACATACAGAAATAAAACATTTGTCTGGGCTCAAGAGAAAGAAAGCAGTCATAACATGCAATGGCATAACAAGGGCAGTGCAGGGGGAGCTGTTTCACTGTGGCCTACAGTTATTGTTGTATTACTACTTGCTAATAAATAGAGGTATACAGTTTTCTGAACATATGTATAAGAATGTATATATTAGCATACAGTATACAGCAAATTAAAGAGTAACAAATACAGAAATTTAAAGAAACATAACTGAGAAATGTAATACTGAAACTGAAACATCACAAACAAGATGTTTTTGTTTGCGTGAGTATTATTAATTTTTGTCTTTATTTTGTATAAACTGTTTTTCCCTTGAGTTTTACTAAAACTTTAGTAATGAAGATACTTGGACTTTTATTTATTTATGTATTTATTTTGCATCTTACTCAATGCTTGAACCTTTCGGGTAGTGGCCCAATTTTGGAAACACTAGAGGAATGCAGCTAAAAGGAAAACTACCCTAAATTAAAGCCTGGCTTTCAAGGTCGGTGTCAAGATGGAGAGATAAGTGGATAAGTCTGCACTTGGGGGCAGACACTGCTTTTTTTAAATTTATAATTCAATTTTATACATTTATGAGTTTTTTGCGATATTGCAATATTATATTTAAATAGATTTAATGAATACATTGTAAGTGATATTCTGTACTTATTTTTATTGTTTCTTATGTTGTGATTTATTCTACATCAGCTTTTTGTTTTAGTTAAAACTGGTACTCTGTTTGTAAAACTAAACTACCATCAAACAATTAACTTATACTTATCATTATGCTATTTTGTTCATTATTATATTTTTGTAACTAAAAAATACTTGTTTGTAAAATATAACGTCAAATTTACATTTATTTACCTAATATTTGTAATAAACTGCTAGTTTTGTTTGGCATCATTTACAAAGAATTGTGAAATTCATTAAAATGAATCTATAAGTATAGTCCACATCAAAGTCTACATGAATTTCAATATAGAAATCACATTATAACCCATTTAAACTTACAAACGTCATGTTCTGTAGGTAAACCTATTTCAAAGTAGAAAATAGCAATAATTCTACATTTATGAAACTCCTGTGTCATAGAAAGGACCATACAATTGGCTTGAGGTTGCCATTTACAGCTTCATCCAGGGCAGAAAAAATGCTAAAGCTGCCCCTGGATTTGATCATGAAAACAATTTCCTTATTCCCTTCCTCAAAATTTGATTGTTGAGGCCTTCAGCTGCATAAATGCTGCATCAGATAGGATTTGCCCCCCAGCTCCAATTTTATTCTCCAGTGTCTTTCTCTTTTCTGTTTTCCTCGATGATGGTCTTCTTTTCTCCTTCATGTGCTTATTTATCAAGCTGTTTGCTCTTTTATTGACACATCTTTTCCCTTTGTTCAGTTTGCCAATTAAACACCCAGCCAGGTAACTTTACTTAGTACACTTATTAGTATGCTTTTCAGTGTACTGAAAATTAATGTGATTTATGATTTAAATGAGTATGCTGACTTAGCTGATTTTTTTTCTACTGTATATTTACATGTAGGTTTATCTTGGTGTATTCAGCCATGAAGTACAACCAGCATTCATTGGGTCACTGTGGTCTGTATAATCTGCTTATGAATATTATTACTTTATGCACAATGCATATTTTATTTCTACTTATTAGTTTATTACATTGCATTGCTTATATTTCCATTTTTATTACATACTCTTACTGTTTGCTTGCCTTATTATGCTCTATCAGTCTGCGAGAAAGTATTTCCTGGGCTCTGCTCTGAGAAATGTCTTTGCTTCTATTGGACAGGAGAGAAGCTCCTAATACTACCCTAAATGTATAAAAAGTGTTACCAAACCCTAATATTTCAGACCCCTGGAAAACCACAGGTGCTAACCTGCATAGCTCCAAGACTTTTGAATTGTGGCCTGTTGTAACATAAAACCTGCTACAGATGCTGACTGTATGTGGAGAAGACAATAGTCATAGCATCAAGAACACCTCGGCTAACTGCTGCATTCGCCTCTCTTGACTTTTATTGGGGTCTCATGCTGAAGCCTGAATGTAGATTTGTAGGCAGAAAGATTCTTTAATATGGATAAGTATAACATTATTTTATGTCTCATGATGGTTGTTTGTTTTTATTTTGCTGCAATTATGGTTTTACTATAGTATTGAAAGTGGAACGACCTTTTCACAGTGCTTTGCCAGCACTGAACCTGGTCCATCCATAAAGGACACACTTGAATTTACTGATACACATAAAAGTAGTTTAACTTGTATTAGGCAGACTGGGCACCACAGAAGATGTAAGACAAAGATCATTTCAGTTATGAAAAATCTAAAGACAAATTAAAAAAAAAAGACAGAGTTGAATGTTAAGCATAAAATCATATAGGCTAGAATGTTCTACAGAAAGAAGCTGGAGAAAGGGGTATGAATGGTATTGTCTATTGGACTAATTCTTGAAAATGATATTTTACCAAGAATGAGAAAGCTGCAGCAAACACATCTGGCTGCTCGCTGGCTCTGTTTGTAGCTCACTATCTGAGTGCCATCTTGTTGGAACTCATCACGTCTTCCGGCCTTTGGGCATTTCTCTCTAAACTAAGCCACTTGGATAAACCTGAACAGTCAAGTTCTCAGTCAGAGATTAGAAACATGGCCAGGATCCTACTAGATGGAGATCAGTATTGAAGTTGTGGTCGCAGGAAGTCGGGAACGACAACGAAACGGACCCCAATATCTACAATAAAAAGCAATTTCTTTATTCTTGGTGAGATAGAGAGACTGCAGCCCCCCATGCCTCCGAAGATACTGGAGCCCAACCCAGCTCAGTACCACTGGCTAGTCAGAACAGACAGTCTTGCTTAAAAGAAAAAATTCCTCTTTATATTACATAGCTTATTCATTAGCCAAAGAGAGAACAGAAAAAAACATAACAGTTCATTTTGAGGTCATACATAGATTATGGGTGACATCTTAATTTATGACATACAGGAGTACAGAAAAACAAAGAACTGCCAGGTACTCACATTTCTAAGGAATGTGCCCTTCTCAGTATACACACACAAACCCAATTTAAGCAGTTTTCTTATTCCCCATTTCATTAGTTATAAAAAGATTACATTCTTATAGCTTTAATATCTTCATTAGATTATATTTGTTTGATTAGATTAATAATCCTTATTTATTCTCAATGCTCAGTAAGCATTTTCTTTAAGGTTTTTACTCCTTTGCCATCTATTTTAAGGTGTGGGCATGTCTTTGGGGTAGCAATAAACTGCCAGATTAAAGAACTTCATTTTCAGGAGTCACATACCCCTGCAAAATTTGTACTTGTTCACATTCCTGTTTAAAGAAAAAACAAAACAAACAAAACCTTCTTGGTATATTCTTTAAATGGAAATTCGGGATTGTGACACCAATGTAGTACAACATAATCATAGTTGATTTCTGGACTGTATGCTGTCCTCTTAGCTTCTTCCTTAAGTGTGTGTGAATTAGGGAATCAATTCCCGGACGGGTTTATCCATTTCTGGGAATTCGGGAATCCTGCATTTCATTTCCGGGAATCCTGGGCTCCCGGGGATGACACAGTGCACGGGCATCTCACATGTGAATGGTTTTAGAATGACCAACACTTATTTTTAATAAAACTACTGCAATATGTTGACACAAATAAAAGACTAACCTTATTTAAGATGAATATCCTTCCTAAACTTCTTTTTTTATTTCAAAACATTCCAATATATATCAATAAATTGTTTTTTAAATGGTTAGATTCAACAATAACCTCATTCATTTGGAACTCAAAACACCCACGTATCCGAAGAGCGACCCTACAAAGACCTCAGGCAGAAGGTGGCATGGCTTTACCTAATTTTCAGTTTTATTACTGGGCAGCAAACATACAAGCCATAAAAACCTGGACACAAATATATGAACATACACAGGCTTGGTCCGCAATAGAAGTAAAATCCTGTAGTACTTCTTTATATTCCCTGCTCTGCTCTCCAATAAATTAAAGTTATCGCAAATATACTAATAACCCAATTGTGCTTTACTCACTCAGAATATGGAATTAACTTAGAAAGCATTTTAAGATGGAAAATCTTTTATCCGTGGCACCTCTGCAAGAGAACCACCTTTTTCAACCCTCGCAAACATATCCAGTTTTTAATACCTGGAAAAGTTTTGGGATTAAAATGCTCAGAGATCTTTATATAGACAACATATTTGCATCTTTTGAACAATTACATTCAAAATTCAACCTCCCAGCTACACATTTCTTTCACTATCTTCAAATTAGAAATTTTGTTAAACAGAAATTGCCCGATTTTCCCCACCTCACACCCTCCACAATGGTGGAAAAAATACTGCTCACTTTCGAGGAATTAAACACCATTTCCGCATTATATAAATCCTATTAGAGTCCCTACCTTTCAAAGATCCAAGAAGACATTGGGAATAAGATCTCTTAATCAATATATCAGAAAAGGAGTGAAAGGTAGCAAAGCAGAGAATTCACTCGAGCTCCATATACGCAAAGCATAGAATTATTCATCTAAAAATTATATATCGAGCTCATCTGTCTCGCTTAAAACTGTCCAAAATGTTTCCAGGGCAAGATCCAACCTGCGAACGCTGCAACCAAGCTCCTGCCTCTCTGGGTCACATGTTCTGGGCCTGCACCAAATGAACATCATTCACAATCCCTTCCCATTAACAGCTGTGTTTGGTGTTCTTCCAGACGGACTTGAAGTGGAGAAGGACAAGCAAACGGTGATTGCATTCACTACACTTTTGGCACGCAGACTTATTCTGTTAAATTGGAAGAATCCTAATTCTCCTCTGATAAGTCAGTGGGAAACCGAAGTTTTATATTATTTGAAATTGGAAAAAATCTAATTCTCAGTTAGAGGATCTGTACAAAATTTTTTCAAAACCTGGCAGGATCTAATCAATATTATTTTAGAATAAGAGAAATAACTATTACCACATTTAATTCCCTTCTCCATTTCTTATTTACTTATATATATTTCTCCCTTTCTTTTGTTTATTGTTGCCTTATTAAAAAGCTCCTTTAGCTAAGCTCTCCTTCTCAGGGGTGGGGTTTGATTTGTCTTCAATTTTGTTTTGTTATAAATTGTTCTATTTGTATGGAATGATTACAATAAAAATTAATAAACAAAAAAAAACTAACTACTAACTAACTAACCTTATCTACGAGCAGTTCATGCTGTCATATAAGTACATGTATCTTTAGTTGTGGTAATAAGAGCATAGAAAGCACAACGTCCTCTCAGGTGGTGTAATGGTAATGCTGCTGCTCTCCAGTAAGGAGACTGTGGAAGATTGTGGGTTTGGTTTCTCCCTGTGTGGATAGTGCTTTGAGTACTGAGAAAAGCGCTATATAAATGTAATGAATTATTATTATTATTAACGTGTCCAACGTGTGGTCGTCCAGGCAAGAGCGCACCTTCGTGCAGAAGTACGCCAGCCGCTGAGAAAGCACACTCTGCCTCCACTGAAGTAGGCGGCACAATCATTGGATACTGATACGCTTGTTCTAAACAATGCCCGCACTTGCCGTTGTTCTGAAACACCGCCATTTCAGCTTTTACTGATGCATCCAGTTTCTTGTCAAGTTTCTTGGCACAGATAATGAGAATGTAACAGACTGATGCATTGCAATTTCAAGTTGCTGTTCAAAGCTGTTGTCTGATGAAGTGCAAGCTGCAGCAATGGCGCCACCTTAATTATTTTCAACTATAACTCTGTTATTTCTTGGTCGAGTTTTACATTTTTACACACTATATATGCAAGCTTGGCCGTTCCCGTTTTCCCGGGAATTACAGCAGTTTCATTCCTGGGAATGCAGGAATGAAAAATGTCCGGGAATCCTGGGCTCCTGGTAATCGGGAGCCCAGGAATGGATTCCCTAGTGTTAATGTGGTTGTCCTTCTTTCATTGTGCTGGAGCCACTCTCATCCTGGTTTGACATCACACTGGAGTTCTTCTCTTCATATGAAGTTGTTATCTGTACTATTTTTAATTGCCCCAGTATAGACACTTGATGGGCAATGCTTATCCTAGGCAATGTGTAGTCTGTTAGATCCGTATCAAACGTCATTAAGCAAACACTACTTGGCTATAATAAAGCCCACTCCACTGAATGGAAATACAGTATATGCCAATATCTGAGTAGCTGGTAAGAGTCTGTGGCATTGTTTGGTTATTAAAACCTTGCACACTCTCTCTCCTCTATTTATTTCTCTATAAGTTTATTTGCATTCTTACAGGAGAAGTGTTATCCTCCTTCATTACTTAAGTTTTTTTTTCATTACTGTTCCTTTATTATGTAAAATCTGCAAATAAAGCTCTGCACATTGGCTACAGTGCAGTTACGGTTGCCCATTCTATAACTCACAGTGGGTAATTTTAATGTGCAGAATGTCCATAAGAACCTATGAGTTTCAGTTCAGTGTATCCAAAAACATCTCGGGCATTTTTCATTGTTTTCTTCCACATCTGGCTTACTTTAGTTTTCATCTCTTTGCATTTTATTACCTCTCTCTTCATTCTTGCAGGAGAGTAGTTGCAGGAGAGTAAACTCTTGGGACTAATACTATCCAAATCCCTGCTTTAACCTTTATGTGTTTATCTATTTGCACACATCTCATGTTTTAATCAGTATGGATTTTGGAAAAGATGTTTTGAGAGAATTGTTTGGACCTGGCGTCCTGTCTAAGGTTGATTCCTACTTTACAAGTCAATGCTTCATGACTCTGTGTAACTCTGACAAGGAATATTACTCCTTAAGGTTATGGCAATAAACTGTACCCCTTTAAGACCCATGCATTTAACATGAAAAGGGTCCAGAATGGAAGGAAGGAAGTTTCCATTGGAAAGGTGACATGGATAATAAAATATTATGGTGTGCCTATTTGACAGTTTTGGGAAGTGCGAAGTGGGAGGAGAAGGGTACCAGAGATAAAAATAAGGAAACAGACATGTGGTGACCCCATACTTGCTTACAAATAAAATAAAATACAGGGGATAAAACTGAGCAGTGCCAGTGCTTCTGCATAACTACGACAAAAATGTCTATGGTTTTGCTCATGGAGAAAAAGTTTTCAGACAATCTAAAAACATGCTTCCTCAGTCAATGATGTCAATTTCACAAATCACAAACGCCATAATTTTGGAATATGTTCTGCAAATCAAAACTGTAAGTCTCTTTGCAAAATTCAATTTCTTGCAATTGCTGATTTTTCACTAGTCATGACATGTTATTTTATTACTGCTGTTGTCACTCCCATCCATTGGATCTGAGGATTTAGATTTTGAGGCTCATTGTAACAGGTTCATGCTTAGCTGCAAACTTCTCTGAGATGGCAGTGGCAGGACACACATTTGGGTGGCTGGATTTCATAGCAGCCTTTTCCGGCACTACTCCATTAGCCCAATGGCCAATCAGATTTCTAACTTTGAAAATGCCTCTTGCCTATCAGTAGGTGCTCTCTCTGCCTTTACTGTGCTTATCCCCCACATTTGTATTGCTCCTTCTCCTCTCAACCTCCCTGAGATTTCATCAGTGTCTAGACCAACGGTTTGGGCCTTTGGAATACTCAGCAGCCTTCTTTTCAACTGCACCAAGCCATTAGCACCACTAGATAAGTGCCTCCTACTGTCTCGGAGGTCCCAGGTTCACATTCAGTCTCTCAATGGGTAGACATGATATGGAAATGAACAGAACCTTGCGTGATTTCTTACCAGTAACACTGATTGAAGCTCCAGAATTGTTCCCTGTGAACAGCAGCTGAAAGAGGTTTACAGAAACTGGCACAACAATGATTTGTCCTGTGAATGCAAGTAAACATTCTTTTATATGCCTGAAAAATTCTCCTGAGTAATCATTTGTCATATTCAGAACTGCATTGCAGATTTTCCTCTATATCACTTATGATATGGCTCTGAAGATTGCTACTATCCAATAATTGTTTGCCATTCTCAGAAAGGCAATACATATTCTTCCCATTATGAATTCTTGTGTGTATCTGAAGATGGCTTCTGATGGAGAAATGTTTTCCACATTCAGAGCAAGAATATGGCTTCTCCCCAGTGTGACTTCTTTTGTGAATCTGAAGATGGCTACTGGTGGAGAACCGTTTACCACATTCAGAACAGCAATGAGGTTTCTCTCCTGTGTGAATTCTTGTATGAACCCGAAGACTACTATTGTCTGAAAATGTTTCACCACATTCAGAACAGCAATACGGCTACTCTCTAGTATGAATTCTTTTGTGTGTCTGAAGAATGCTCATTTGTGAAAAACGCCAACCACTTTCAGAACAGCAAAATGGTTTCTCCCTAGTATGAACTCTTCATGTTTTTGAAGAGTGCTACTGTGTGAGAACCGCTTGCCACACTCAGAGCAGTAATGTGGCTTCTCTTCTGTGTGAACTCTTGTGTGGGTTTGAAGGTGGCTACTGTCAGAGAAGCATTTACCACATTCAGAGCAGTGATATGGCTTGTCTCCGGTGTGAACTTTTGTGTGGATCCAAAGACTGCTATTATCCAAAAATCTTTTGCCACATTCTAGGCAGCAATATGGTTTCTCTCCAGTGTGAATTTTGGTGTGGGTCTGAAGGCTACCACTGCGGGAGAATTGTTTGCCACATTCAGAACAGCGATATAGCTTCTCACCAGTGTGGACTCTTATGTGTTTCTGAAAATTGTTGCTGTCTGAGAATCATTTTCCACATTCAGAACAGAAATATGGCCTTTCTCCTGTATGAATTCCTGTGCGGTTCTGAAGGCTGCTTTTCTCAGAGAATCGTTTACCACATTCAGCACAGCAATACGGCTTCTCTCCAGTATGAATTCTTTGGTGGGTGTGAAGACTACTACTGCAGGAGAATACTTTACCCCACTGATCACTTTTGTATTTAGTTTTGCATTTAAAAACTTTCATTTTTCCTTGTATGTTGATTATCTCTGTACTCATTTTTGTAGCAGTGAGACAGTCACATTGTAAAATGTTTGGTGTTAAAGTCTCAGCTCCAGATTTCTCCTTGTTTTCATGGTGTAGTGTTGGCTCTGGGTTGCACTTTAGACAAGTTTGAGCAAATGAGGTTTGGGAGAAGCTGTCAGTCTTTTGCATACCTGCAGAAAGACAGGAATTCCAGTTAAATATACACACATTACATGTTTTCAAAGTTTAATCCTGCTGAAAAAAAAGCTTTATATGATTTTAATTTTATGGTTGGCCAGTTTTTGTTTCCTACATGTTACACAGTATATTGCTTTCAGTGTTAGCTCAAGATTCAAAG
The DNA here is from genome assembly GCF_900747795.2 of Erpetoichthys calabaricus. NCBI lineage: Eukaryota > Metazoa > Chordata > Cladistia > Polypteriformes > Polypteridae > Erpetoichthys > Erpetoichthys calabaricus. Next base: position 326,888,506 of record NC_041394.2, read on the forward strand.
AAAAAGAAATTTGGGAAACCCTGTTGAAATAGTATCTGGGCTGCACAATTAATTGCATTAAAATTTCAATCCCGATTCTATTCTCAATGCTTCTGAATCAAGAACATAGTCCACTCTGTAGTATTTGTATTCAAACAATCAGTCATGAAATTTCTCTGATAGTATCAGAGACTCTGTGACTGAGCACCTATTATTTGCTTTAACCAATGAATGTCCATAACCTTAAACTCCCTGTGATATGTGAGGGTAGAAGAAAGAGAGGAGAAACAACTTTTGAAATTACCATCTTTAGTGTAAGCACTGTGTTCTCATGAAAATGAAGACAATAGTGTATTGGTAGTGTAAAAAGGCTACTCTTCTCTTGTGGGGATTATTTGGGGGATTAAAGACTATAATAATAATCACAGCACATGCTGTGGAAACCATGTTTTGCAGTTGTTGCACCACAAGGCAACACCAATAAAGTATACAGCAGCCAGAAGTGTCACCGTGAAATACAATATAAAGGGGCCATGAAGTCTAAGAAAACTCAATCAAATAACAACCCAAATACCATATCACTTTATAGACCTTCATAGCAGGCACATTTATAAAGAACCAATTTCCAAAAGATATAGGAGACTACAGACGTGAAAGCTTAACAGTTGGCAAAATATTTTGTTCTGGTTAATACTGTAGTGAATGAGGTTTTAAAAAAATGATTAAAGATTCTATGTAATCGAATCTCATAGCTATATTTTGTAAGTTGCATTGCTCACTCTGTTTACCAGATGTCAGGGGACAATTGAAACAGACTTAAATATGGAGTATTTTTGCAGCTGCAAGCGATTTATGGTGTAGCAGAACCAGGTGGCCTTACTGCACCTGAGCGTAACAGTTACAGTAATTTTGTTAATGAAGACATTACTCTGAGAAGCCATTTTCTACAACCTGCATTTTTACCTGGTGGTCACACAGGTTAAAGGAAGCTCTTGCTTCATGAAATTTATTTCATATTGCTTATAAAAAGAACATAGTAACAGTAGTGGACTCATCACTATCAAAATCTAGGGACTACCCAGAAGCCATTAAGAGGCTAACATGATGTTAGGTTATATACCACAACATATAGAGTACAAGCCCAGGGAGGTTATGTTAAAGCTTTACAACGTACTAATGAATACTGTAAAGTACTCTTACCTGGAGTACGGTCTCTTGGGCTATAAAAGTGTGTGGTGGATGGCCGGGTAAATATTCTGGCCCTCACCCCCAGGCCGCCAGGTGGAGCTCTCCCGACAGCATGGACATTCCCCGAATTCCAGCAGGGCCTCATGGACTTTGTAGTTTGTATGCACAGCCCTGCTGGATACCATGGGGGCCACCAGGAGTCGCTGTAGGGAGGCAGTCGGACTCTTATGTGCCCTATAACCTGGAAGTACATCCTGGTCACATGAACAGGAGAAACGACATGCTTCCAGGTTGAAGAGAAGGACTTTTACCCTGACCCGGAAGGAATGAGGACTTGTGAATTATGGGACAGGAACCACTTCCGGGTCAGGGGGTATAAAAGGATGCTGGGAAAGCCCAGACATTGAGCTGAGCTGGGAGGTAGGGTGGCGAAGTGTCTGGGAGAGGAGGAGTGATTATTGTGTTTATAGAGAAGAGAATTGATTATTGTATGAGTAGTGTGGAGTGGAGGGTGCTTTGTGAACAGTATTATTATTTAATAAATAATAATTGGTCTTTTACGTGGTGTTTGGCGTCGTACCTGAGGGTTGAAGAGGTCGATAAGAGCCTCTACTGCTACAAGTGACATAGCAGCACTAAAAAAAGTCCAGAAAAAGTGACTAGGCTACGTCAAGAACTATACAGGGCTTGAATTAAGAGGAATTATTAAAGGAGTTAAACCTTTTCAGGTTAAGTAAACAGAAGTTAAGAGGTGACATAATCAGAGTGTTTAACATTATGAAAAGAATTAGTACTGGCTGTTACTTGAAAATGAGTACAGCTAGAGCATAAGGATGCAGTTAAAAACTTGTTATGGGCAAATGTTTGAAGTCTCTCTTCACACAAACAGCTGCAGACACATGGAATACCTTACCAAGTAGTGTGGTAGACAGGAGGACTCTAGAGACCTTCAAAACTCAACTTTGATTGATGAGCTTTGCTGGGCTGAATGGCCTGTCTTCATCAAAATGTTTCTAAATTTTCTAATGATCTAATTTGCAAGAGGAAAAAAAAAACAAGCAGGATAACATAAGGTAAAAGTGACTTCTTTAGCAGAAAGCAAAGACTCCTGTGTTTTGGGCACAGACCAGCAGTTTGGCCATTTACTCCATACTCTTATTGAGGGTGTATATTCATAATGATTGTGACAAAAAAAAGAATGCGTGACTACAGTTGAATGAAAATGATTAGTTTTCCAATTAACTGTTTACCAAGTGACAAAATAGTCATAGAACATTTCTAATTAATATGTTACAAACCATTGCGTCCTTTTAAACACATACACACACTGTGTTTGCCTTCTTAATAAGATATTTATGTAAGGCTCTCTGAAGGATTATTGTAATTGTTTTATGTATTTTTGATTTTTAATTATGCTGACATTATGCTGGACTTTACTTAAAGAGGAATATGTCCAAAGGTTTGCTGATGCTTTTGTCAAAACTATCCTGGATAAGTGAATTAAGAAAATGGGTGGATGTTACTTCACACAAAGCAAAAAATGTGCAGTCTATGTTAATAAGCATGCGTATTGTTCTTGAAAAACTGAGGTGTCCAAGAATTGTAAGCCAGAGTTGTGATCTCAATTCTATTCTAAACCAAAATATAACAATTTCCATTTAATCAATAATCATGTAACTCAAATATTACTGAATACACATGGTCTGTGCCTGCTCAGTTTAAATGTTTACTTGTATATGATAAGACCTTGGGTGAGGATGAGTTCACTGTCCAGACAGACTAAAGGAAGCCAGCATTAGGAATCGCATCTGGCTGTAAAATGTTCTGCTCTATTAGAGGCAACAAGCCAACTCAAGTAAGCCCACAAAATGGCAGTTAGAGATGGAGAGAGGGAGAGAGCTGTATATGATAAGCCACCCAACCTGCTGAATTCTGCATTCTCCAGCATTTTCTGTGTTACAACTGCTTACCACATAGACAGAACACAGTACAGCCAGGAAGGTGAGAAACTATTTTAAAAATCAAATTTACAACCAGATTGTTGGTAAAATAAAATTTGCATTATCATTGAGACTTTATCTCATAGAACCTCAGCATTATTTTGGAATCTTTTTTCTTTTAAAAACAGTTTGAGGATTATTATATTAATCACTGAAGCAACGGTTATGGACAATTAATCTCCTCAATAGCTTGATATAGATTGACCACTACTGTATTTCTAAAATATTGGGCCATACTAAGCACCTGCAATAAATTGAGCACTTTCTAGTATTTCCTAAAAAATGGAAAAATACCACTAGATGTTTAAATTATGCCATTGTCTCTTCTTCTGGTAAGTGTAAGTCTGCTGTTTCTTACTTAATGCAAGTAATAACTATTGGGCATCAGCAAGGTGTATTAAGGTAAACATGGTCGTGTGTGTATTATAGGTGCCATGGAAGAAGGACCAGACAACCTGCTTGGGATAACGTAGGGATTCTCAGCCAGCTAGGAGGCCATAATATATGGACTAGGCATACTGGAAACAATTCATTCTCCCTGTGTTCCTCAGGCCTGAACCTGATTAAAACATCCACAGTGCATCATGGGAGTTGAATTCTGGAAATGCAGTCCTGCTGTGGTCTTGGGATACCACTAGAGGGCGCTGCTTGGGAAGGACTGACCTGGTTTTTGTACTCCCGATGACCTGGACATGACACAGGAAGCAGTTTCCAGGTTGGACTTAAAAGAGAGCCCACTGGCTCACTTAACTGAGTCAGAAGGCAGTGGGCAACACTCTACAGGAGGTGTAAAGAGAGAATCAATAATTGTGCATCATGGCTGGTGTTTGAGTAAGGTGGTGTTGGAAGCAAATAAAAATATTTTATTTGAACCAGGAATTCTGCTTGGGCATTATTATGTCTGTGGTTTGGGACTCAGTGGTGCCATACGTAAAAAGTTTGAAAAAAGAAATTGGAGTTACTTGAAAATTAATGATGCATGGACCAACATGGACAACATTTTCTGTTATTTCGTAAGAGCAAATAGCCCCCCATACATCATGCTTTTGTGATCCACACTAAAGTTGTATACCTAGGACTCCCTACATTATATATTTATGCACAAAGAGAGTCCCTGACAAATATATTTATTTATCCCTTAATTGGTTTAATAAATTAAAAGAGGCCCTGTCAATAATAAAGAAATCCTTTCTTGAACATTCTGTACCTAATAAAAACATAAAACGGCTTTGCCAAAATAAACTTCATGCAACTGATGCGGTTATGGCAATAAAAAGTATTTAATGACTTTATTAACAAGCAGCAACAAACTTTGTACAAGCCAAACTAATGTGTTTTGCTAATCTGAACTTTATATCATTCCAACTAAATGAGGTATTCACTCAACTAACTGCAGCAGTGTCTACTGCTTGGATGAAAACAAATAAAGTACAGTATCAAAGCAGCTGGCTTGCGACTCTCTCAAAGCAGATTTCTACTTCTGTGATGTGTCTGGGGATATAGAACAAAACAGAAAGCACAAAACTTCCATGTAGGGTAAACGACACAGACCCCCAAGGCTAACGTGCGTTTTTATTTGACACTTTCTTTTGCCAGAATGACTTGTTGGTGACAGTTCATCTCCAGTTGTGCTCTGTGATAAACTTTCCTCAGTTCTTTTGGTGTCTGATGGCATGCTCCCTAAGAGAACGGGATCTACATGGACAGGAAACTAACCCTGATATCAGTCCATCTTGACACTTGCATGGATAGACTGACTCCAAATGGACGTCTTCTTCTTCTTTAACACTGTGTATCAGATCAGGTCTCTGTGTGTCAATACTGACAGGTTCATGCTCAGATTCTTCTTTAATATTCAATGACTTCCATTCAAATTCCTCCTGTTTGATGCTGACATGCTTTGGTTCCAAGAGGACAGGTTCCCATTTAGGGTCCTCTTCTTTAATTCTTCTTTAATGTCTTCTCTGTCACAGATTTGTGAGTGTTACTGAAAGTGGTATCAGCATCTTCTTTGTGGAAAGAACAACATTTAGCAATAGCAGAATTAAACCAAACACATCTAAAAACATTTTAGTTTTTCGTTATAGATCCTCTTATGGTCAGATAGCTCATTGGGAATAAAACTATAGCACAAATATTGCAAAGCAATACACTTTCTATCAAAATACCAGGAATGCGACAAACGCAGGAAGTATGGCTAGTGCAATTGTGTAATTGTTCTTTATAAAAGTCACATTAATATATAAAGACGGTCTGATTAAATAAAAGTAGAGCAGATCTTTACTGAACTCCATGTGTAAATAGCTACTGTAAGATCACGGAAGGAGAAAGTACGCAAATCCTTAACTGGTCAAACTTCTTTTTGTAGCAATAACCTCAACCTAATGCAATTTATTATGAAGATTTAAATAAAGAATATACTTAGTTTTAGGAGCCATTCGTATACAGTTATGTCCATAAATATTTGGACAGTGTCACAATTTTTATAATTTTGGCTCTGTATGCCACCACAATGGATTTGAAATGAAGATATAATTACATGATTGAAGTGTAGATTTACAGCTTTAATTCAAAGCTTTTCAGAAAAATATTTTATGAGCCATTCAGGAATATCAGCCATTTTTCTGCATAGCCCCCACCTCCACCATCATCCCTTTTTCAGGACATCTGAGTGACAAGCTGTTCCATATCCAGATGTGAGCAGGTCCCTCATTATTTCATTTACTATTAATCAGGTAAAAGGTCTGGAATTGATTCTAAGTGTGGAATTTACATTTGGAAGCTGTCACTGTGAACTCTCAATATGAGGTCCATGCAAATAAAAACAGGCCATCATCAGGCTGACAGAACAAAACAAACCCTTTAGAGAGACAGCAGAAACAACAGTAGTGGTCAAATCAACCATTTGGTCCATTCTTAAAGAGAAGGAACACACTGGTGAGCTCAGCAACAGCAGAAGGTCTGGTCAACCATGGAAGACAAGTGTGCTGGATGGTCACAGAATTCTGTCCTTAGTGAAGAAGAACCAATTCACAACATTTAACCAAACCAAGACCACTCTCCAGGTGGTAGGGCTATCACTGCCAAAGTCTACAATCAAGAGAAAACTCCATAAAAGTAAAGACGGAGAGTTTATCACAAGGTGCAAACCACTGGTAAACCTCAAGCAAATTACACTTCACCAGAAAATATATTTTAAACACCTGTCCAGTTGTGGAACAATTTTTTTTGGACAAAGGAAACGAAGATCAATATGTACCAGAATGTTGAACAGAGAAAAGTATGGAGAAAAGAAACAATGGCTCCTGATCCAATGAATACCACATTATCTGTGAAACATGGTGTAGGCCGTGTTATGGTCTGATCATGCATGGCTGCCAATGAAAGTCACTCACTGGTGTTTATTGATGATAGGACTGCTGACAGAAGAAGTAGGGTGAGCTCTGAAGTGTGCAGGGCTACACTATCTGCTCAGATTCAGACAAATGCTGCAAAACTGATAGGATGACACTTCACAGTACAGATGGACAATGAGACAAAACATACTGTGACAACAAACCAAGTGCTTTTCAAGGCAAAGAAATTGAATATTCTTCAATGGCCAAATCAATCAGTTGACCTCAACCCAAATGGACATGCATGTCACTTGCTGAAGACAAAACAGATTGCAGAAAGTCCAATGGACGAGCAGCACCTGAAGATGACAGCAGTAAAGGCCTGGCACAGCATCACTTGGGTGGAAACCCAGCACTTGGAGAAGGCCAGGGGTTCAGAGTTCAGACAATCATTGACTGCAAAGGATCTTCAGCTAAATATTGAAAATTCTTTATTATATTAGTTTGTCCAAATACTTTTGAGCTCCTGGAAATAGTGGGGCTATGCAGAAAAAATGTCTGTCTTTCCTAAACGGCTCGCATGAGATTTTTGGCAAATCCCTTAAATTAACGCTGCAAGTCTACATTTCAGTCACAAAATGATTACTTTGTTTCAAATCCATTGTGGTGGCGTACAGAGCCAAAATTATAAAAATTGTGTCACTGTCCAAATACTTAAGGACCTAACTGTAACAATCCAGAAAATTCCAAACTTTTGACTATTTTATTTTCTTCCTTTTAAATTTGCTCTGTAAAAAAATTCTTTTTTTTTTCTCTTTTGTCAATATATGCTATGAAAAAATGCATAATTTTATAGAACATGAAAACCCATTACAAAGTACTCTTGCACTCCATTCACTCATTTATCCACTCTCTGACTTGCCATTAAGCTTTGAAAATTTTTATTAACAGGTAAGTCATATCTATGCTTAATACAGAAATACAAGATTTGGCCACATATTTACTACTAACTGTGTAAGCCTGTGCTGTAAAAAGCCCCGGGGTCCTAAAAACTATTGAAATCGTCAGAAAAAAAATTGAAATGTAGAGATGTCAGGTAATTGAAAGGAACAACTATGGGCATCTCTCTCCTAGGAGGATTCGATTTGCCAAAATGCTCGCCTCACTTGTGTATTAGTGGCTAAGCAACCTTGTCTTTCTTTGAAGGTTTTGTTTTGCCAACATGCTTGCATCGTTTGTGCATTAGCGGCTAAATTACTTTGTCTTTCTTCAGAGGTTTTGTTTTGGCAATGTGCTCGCCTTGCTTCTGTATTAGCGGCTAAGGAGAGTGACTCTTTCTTCAGAGGTTTCATTTTGCCGACGTGCTGGCCTCACTTGTATATCCTCGGAGGTGGAGCCCTTACCTCAACTCTACTTCTCACTTCTGGGCCAGACAGACAGACACACACACTTCCATGCACAGACGTTTATATATAAGATTAGCCATCCCCTGCGGCTTTGCCTGCATAGAAGTGAAACATGGCAGTGAGGAAGGCCCTGCCTAGCTCTCTACTCCTGACGTCACTCTTCCCCACTCCCCCCGGCCTGCAGCCTTTCTCTTGGATTAGCGTGAATATAATGCTCCTGCAAGCGAACTATGATTCTTAGTGTAATGAGAGAAGTCGCAAAATAAACCAGAATGTTCAAGCAAATTATAGAAAAATACTCGATCTAAATCCATTAAGAAAGTGAAAAGCGTGAAAAACGGGCAGACATACAGAAAGGTCTAAAAAACTATAAGAAATTTCGCTTGGACCACGAAATTTTTAAAACCGTTTCTTAGAGATCACCTATGGACCAAGGGTAACCTACATTCCAAATTTCAAGTCCCAAATCCTCATGGTTTGGGAGATTTTATGATGAGTGAGTAAGTGGTTTTTGGCTTATATATATATATATATATATATATATATATATATATATATATATATATATATATATATATATATATATATTGTACATAGAATAAAAAAAATTAGTCAAAGAGTTTAAGGTAAATTTTGTTTTTTGGGGTACAGCATGGTGGACTAATGATTTGCACTGGTACTTTACAGCTGCAGTATCCTAAATTCCCAGCTCAGCCACTCTTTGCATGGAGTTTGTGTGATCTTTTGGTGTCCATGTGAGGTTTATCCCCCCACATCTTGAGGACCCCTGTGTATTGATAGTTGGCAATACTAAATGTGAGGGATTGAAAGTGATTTCGTGAAAGTGCCCTGCAGTGGTTACTTTCTTGCATCTATTGCTGCCAGAACAAGATCTTGCCTGCATGATCCTGCATTTTATTAAGAGAGCTTGACAATGAATGAGTTTTATTTCTTAATTACTTCTTTAACTTAGTATAGCAGTGCATATGGAAAAGATGAAGTTCAGACTAGATGGCATTGCAGTGCAGTTTGATTATACTGGATTTGAGTTGCATGCTTGCACATTGCCTTTGTGTAGTATGCAGCTTTGCTTCCATATTCCCAAACATTCTAAGATGGCCTGAATTTCACCTTCATTGGCCATCATTTCACATGCAGCATAAGACGGCTTGTGATGGCTGATGACATCTTACAGTTGGTGGGGAATAATCAGAAGAAAATCTGTCATGTCAGAATTTTCAGTCAGAAGTCTTGTATCACAGCTTCACAAGCAGATTTTTTGATGTCACCAACAAATTTCCTGACATTCATTGTGCAGTGACTGCAATAACCACATGTGCACAAAGTCAAGAACTCCTTTTATATTATTCATCCGTAATACAAAAGGAAAACAAATTAACACCATGCTGAAAAATGACTGTAACAGGTTGGCCAGAAGGCATATTGAATTTGTTTTTAAAGAGAACAATTATAACGGCAGTGAGAAATTATTGGTATTCAGCTGTTAAATTCTGCCCAAGAACACTGCCATGAATAAAGTATGGCATTACAGTAAAACGTCCTCCAAGAGCAACTAATCCCAACAATCCAATTGCAACTTGGTGATGATCTATGTATTTTCCAGCATGATGGAGCACCTTAAGACAAACGTGATAAGAAGTGGCTCGGAGATCATAACATTGAAAGTCTGGACCCGTGGCCAGGAAACTCACTAGATCTTAATCTCGTTGAGAACCTGTGGTCAATTCTCAAAAAGCGGGTGGATAAGCAGAAGGCCACAAAAAAAAACTAAAAAAGGTAAGAATGGATCACCATCAGTCAAGATTTGTCCCAGAAGCTGATGTCCAGTATGCTAGAGGAAATTGCAGAAGTTTTAGAGAAGAAGGGTCAACACCATATTGACTCTTTCCATAAATTTGATGTATTTTCCAAGAAAAGCCTTTGAAACTTATGAAATGTTTATGTGTAAATGTGTAAGAATGTGTAAGAAATAATTTGAAAATGCTGAAGCAGCAAAGTTTGCAAAACACAACATTTGTGTCACTGCCAAAACTTTTGTAGCAAAGTGGGGTGCAAACACGTGTGGCTCATACGGATTAGTGCTCTTTTTCAAGGCTGTTTTATTGTTTCGCTATCCTGAAAAGACATGCCTACCCAGCCGTCAGTGTTACACTAAAGAACGATGGCCATGCAAACTCTTCCCCTTTTATAGGCTGCATCTGCGCAGGTTTTTATTGATGGCTTCTACATTTATGTAATGTAGTCGATTACCGCTATGATTTTTCCGCTCTGATGCTACTGCATTTGGGCTTGCCATTGCACCCACTGTTACAGTATGTATCTGGGATTACGTATTCATAATGATCCTTAGGGATGTAATCTCTACGGTGTTAAGAAGAAGCCACTCCCAGGGCCTTATGTATAATGGCGTGCGTAGAATTCACACTATAACATGGCGTACAGATAAAAGCGGAAATGCACTTACGCACAAAAAAATGCAAATGCATAAATCTGTGCATATGCCAACTTCCATGTTCTTCTGCTACATAAATCCCGGTCAGCGTGAAAAGTAACTCATGTGCACGTGCCTGCTGTCCCGCCCCAACTCCTCCCAGAATTATGCCTCTTTGAATATGCAAATCAATGTAAATAGCCCTTAAGCTCAGCCTTCTGTGAAAAGACAATGGCAAAAGCAAGAGGGAAAATAATAGAAGAATTTCAGGAAGGAAAAATTTACTATTTGTTGGTTTAAACAGTGATATAATCAACAAAAGGAAGTTGATCGAGTGACAGCGTGTTGGAGAAACTCGAAAGCTCAAGTTCACAAAGTCGCACAGTGCCCAAAATAAAAAAGAAGTTGTCACATATCAAAGTCGCCATAAAAAGGCGAGTCGTAGCCCACCGTCTGAGTGTCATATGAAAGCTTATTAGGGTACAGAGAAAAAAAAGACACACAGTGGAAAAAAGGATGAAATGTCAACTTTAATCTATAAAATTTCCACTTTAATCACGTAGTTTATTTTGTCATTAAAGTAGAACATCCATCCATCCATTATCCAACCCGCTGAATCCGAACACAGGGTCACGGGGGTCTGCTGGAGCCAATCCCAGCCAACACAGGGCACAAGGCAGGAAACAATCCCGGGCAGGGTGCCAACCCACCGCAGTAAAGTAGAACATCATAAACTTCATCTTAAAATTGTTTAATTTACTAGTTTCTCAAATCCCATCGCAACTAAAATAGCACGTTAAATGCTTTGTTTTGTATTTGATCTTCTATGTGCTCTATGTGTGTGAATCACTACGTGCTTCCGGGCTTTCTCTTCCTCCAACAGGACACAGAATCTAGTACATTTGTGATATTACAGCTCTCTGAATAATTAAAATATATAAATACGCGCTTCATAAAGTGGCTCAGGTTGTGCAATATTATAACTGCATCACAAGTTTACAGTGAGGTAATTGTACTTATAAGTACAAATAGTTCTACAAGGAGCACTTGATGGACTGATTGAGTGCATTTATAGTTCTTGGGATGAAACTGTTTCTGAACCGCGAGGAAAGGCTCTGAAGTGTTTGCCATGTGGGAGCAGTTCAATAGACGGCATGGCTGAGGCAGCGTGTGCTTGATGCTGTATACCGATAATTCTCTTTCCAATCATCAGCTGTGAGCTGTGATTCCCCACTCAGATACAGTGATATAAATACTCCAAGTGGTGCAGTGAGAGTAATATGGAAAAAGATGATCCGCTGTTGCAACCCCTAACAGGAGCAGCTGAAAGAAGAAGAAGAAGGTGCAGTGAGAGTAACAACACTAAAGCAGTTATGGTATTTGGAATAGTTTGGGGCGGAGTGGTGGCTCTGAGGCTAAGGATCTGTGCTGGTATCCCAAAGGTTGCTGGTTCGAATCCCCGTCACTGCCGAAAGAGACCCTACTCTGCTGGGCCCTTGAGCAAGACCCTTAACCTGTAATTGCTCCAGGGGTGCTGTACAATGGCTGACCCTGCGCTCTGACCCCAAGGGGTATGCGAAAACTAACAAATTCCTAATACAAGAAATTGTATAAGGCGAAATAAAGAACAAAAAAAAAAAAAAATTCTGTAGACCATTATATTGTTACAGGTTAATTACAACCAGATGCATTAAACTAATAAACAATATGCGATTAATTTCAGTGTATTTATAAAGCCGCGTCAGGGATGTGGATCTAAAAAAGAAAGGGTAACCACACAGGAACAGTAGCACTGCTTTGACGCTAGGTGCCGCCAGTCTGCAAAACAGAGCGGAGAACTTGCGTACGCCAGGGTATGAGATACCGTGGAAATGTACGTGGCTTTACGCAAAGTTTAGGTTTTATATATCGCAATTTGAACGAAGAAATGTTCGTACGCAACATGTTTATTGCGTATGCACCGTTTATACATGAGGCCCCTAGTCTTTGGGCTTGGGAGACAGGCATTGCTAAACAGGATTTTAATTTGGGCTTCTGCAATCCAACAGGTACTTAATAAGTTCCAAAAATCAACTTCATATAATTACAATACACAAACAGGTCCGGCACCACCATTAAGGCGGATTAGGCATTTGCCTAGGGCACAGACCATAAAGGGTGACTAGACCCAGCCGCACGGGTTAGCTGTACAGTCATGTGGGCGCAGTAATAATCTTTGTCTAGGGTGCAAAATCACCTAGCACCGGCACTGTACACAAACACCTAATATATATGCATAAACAACTCCCTTTGACCTGTTAAGTATGCAGTAATGTCCTTTATGGGGAGAGTTTTAATATCAGATATATGCTAAGATGGAAATAAAAATAATAGGTGCAGAACAGTGCTTCTAATTTAATGGTATGGAAATATATATCAGCGGCAGAATAACAAAAACTGTCAATAAACATAAACAGGAATAGAGATAATGCAAAAAAAATAACCACTTGAAATCTATATAAAACAAAAACAGCATTTTGTAAATAATAGGCAATGTGGGTGGTGGCAGAACAGGGAGCTGTGCTTAACGGTTCAATGGGATAAGCAGTTATAGGAATGCAATTAATATAATTCTGAGTGTTCATTTTTTGTGTCATTATTTGCTGAATGAGATAAGATATCCTGGATACGAATCCATCCTGAGTGAGTTTTTAAGGTATTAATTGATATAACCATTTTCCTTTTAAATAACATTTACTGCTCCTCTGTTCCCGCTTTTGTTAGTAATTAATTATCCTTATCCTGAGACTTGCAAGCTATTTACGACTCAATTGGTGGGTGGCTGGAAATTGGAAATTTTACAATTTTACAACTCCTTTATCCTGTTTGACTGGCTGTAAGAAATTTTACACAAGACATACAGTCTTATCAACCCCAGAATCTGTAACTGTGCTAAACCAATTAAAAGTACCATCTGCAAAGGGTAGCAGTAAAAATCACAGACACAATTATCTGATATTATGAGTGTTCAAGACAGGTGGACAGAGTATGCAATGCCAAAGCTTACAATTATACTCGATAGCCATCAGAGTGCAGCAGGCAATGTCATATATTAACAAAGTGTGATCCATTTCAGCTGTTTATTTCAAGCTAGGCAAAAAGAAACATTTAGTATTGTATTTCTGGAGTGGCAATGATAGATTGGCTGTCTAGCTCTGTGATTAGGATTACTTGTATTCTTGTTTGTGTGTTGTGTTTACTCCACCTTTTGACATCCATTGCACGCCCAACATACTTGGAAGGTGGTCTCTCTCTGAATTGCCTTTCCCATGGACTCATCTCATCACTTATTCCAAAATCTTCCCTCTTGTAAACACTTCAAGTCAATTAAAACTTAAACCAACAGACACCCCAATAGTTTCTTTCCCAGAGCCATAGTCCTCTCAAACCAGTAACTTTTTTTTATAGTGTTCTTCACTGAGTGCAGGTGCAAAGCTCTGTGAACAATTCTCAGTGAAAATATAAGTAAGGTTATACTAATTACTAGATATAAAACTAGTACGCGAAAAAATGTATTATATATAAATGTTATTGCCGTTTACAGATTCACATTACAATTTATTTTATAGACAACTGTCTCAAAAAGACAAGCTTGTCTCTCCAGTGTGACGGATGGTGTATGGCACCATTACCCGGCTGGGATGCCTCCATAATGGAAGTACAGGGGGAGATGACTTATGAAGGGCCCTATCTCCCCCAAGCTGTTATCTGGCAGCCCCCCTGGGGTGCAACGATGCCACAGGACTATATGGGACTTGGTATTGATCAGCTCAGCCCTGTTGTGTTTTGGGGATGCCACCAAAGGGAGCTTGCAGAGCTTTACTTACTAGTAATTACAGATCCCCCAGAGAAAAGCCAAGCAAAATGACACCTTTTATTGGCTAACTAAAAAGATTACAATATGCAAGCTTTCGAGGCAACTCAGGCCCCTTCTTCAGGCAAGATGTAATCTTGTAATCTTTTTAGTTAGCCAATAAAAGGTGTCATTTTGCTTGGCTTTTCTCTACATTCATAATAGCTAACACGGTACAACACCCTAGTACTACAGACCCCCCGGAATAATCCTGGGTGCAGCTTAAAAAGAGCCAGCTGCCTTACAAAGACAAAACAGTCAGGAGGAGGAGGAGGGAGAGGAAGAAAGAAAGAAAGAAAGAAAGAAAGAAAGAAAGAAAGAAAGAAAGAAAGAAAGAAAGAAAGAAAGAAAGAAAGAAAGAAAGAAAGAAAGAAAGAAAGAAAGAAAGAAAGAAAGAAAGAAAGAAAGAAGACAAGGACTGTGCTATTGGTGCATACTGTGCTGTGTTATGGGGAGCGAACAAAAAACACTTCCCATGTAACTAAACGTGTATTCTGTCTGGAACTTGTGTCTCTGACTGTCTGTGTGGGGTTCGGGCAGCTGGGACACCCACTGGTGGTTCACACCAGGCAAATAACAACTATTTCAGAGAGTAAAGGGGAGTGGAGGTCTGCCTTTTTACGTCTGAAAGCTTCTCAGATGAGAAATAGCCATTTTGACAATTGCAGGTACTCAAACATAAACTGCAAGCCCCTGGTCCTTTTATCCATTGTGTGCACTAAGTGTTTTTATTTAACCATTTACAAAATTTTCCCCACACTCTTAAAAAGCCTTTGTCTTTAATGATATTTTATGGTTCTTTATTGGGTTGTGTGATTCCTTGTAGAATTTTCGCTTGACAAAGCACACATTTAATTCTGAGGAAGGTTCTTTGTCCTTTGAAAAACTTCCTAATATGTAGGAAACCCCTCAAATCCTTAATGTATGGTAGGCCAGCTAGCAGGACATTGACAGATTAAGAAAATCCTGGAGTTAGCCTGTGTTATTGTATATAGGAAGAGTCAGTTTTAAAATCAGAACTTAGTGTTATTTCACAAATTTGTTGCCATCTTTTCGTGGTTATTTACTGTGTGGACCCTGGTAAGGATCTAAATAAATAAAAGTTTTTTCTGGAACCTTTATGTGGATGGGGTCTTTTGGAACCAAAAATGGTTCTCCTATGGCACTGCTCTGAAGAACCACCCTGCTCCCTGCTATTCTTTTCTTTATAGCCCATTAAAAATTGATATCTGGGTATTGATTTTCATTAACTCTAATTTTTTTTAAGCATCACAGAAAATATATGCAAAGTTGTTATGCTTACTGTGGATAGTTTATTACATGAAAATAATTTAAAAATGTTTTGATTCTGAAAATGGCTACTCCTTCATGGGGTCCCATCATTCCAAAAATGAGAAAAATCTCATTTTTACAATGTTTTTGGCATTACATCTCTGGTGGAGTAAGATTCAAACATTTGTGTGTGTGTGTGTAACATCTCTCTATTATAATAAAAAAAATCTTAGGAGGAGAGACGAGACATGACTTTTTCAGAGAGAGATACTTTCACGTCCCGCGAAACGAGACTTTGCGCTAAGAGATTTAATCACACCCTGGGCTGGAAATAAAAGGACAAAGAGTAGATGACAAAGTAGAACGTCGTAAAGAATTCAAAAACATTGAGAGCAGAGCAGGTTAGAGATAATGAAAGTACTAAAATTCAAAAGTCTCAAAAAAATTATAGTAAAGATAGCATTAGCGGAAATAAATGGTAACTATTACTTGGTGAAATAACGGAACTGCGAAAAGAGATCGAAAATATTGTTTGGATTTAAACTTTAAGCTGGAGACTTGTAGATCGTCTAATTCATGTTGCCATCAGGGGAAAAAAAAATGTAGTGTTTCTTCCCAATGAAGAGGCGTATCCGCGAGAATGAAAAGATTTGTTGTTTGGTGAAAGTGAAATCCAATATGCTGTCATGCTTGGGTCACAGAGTTGCACAGAAACACAGGAGATTTTAGAGACAGAAACGTTATTCAAACACTTCAAACAAACATAAGTGTTCTTTCAGGAGTGAATCGAGCTCCGTGTGTAGTTGGAGGGGACAGTTCCTTCTCTCAATTAAAAGAATAAAAAATTTTCCTCTTCATAGGGGCGCACCTCAGGAGTGGGACTCCCAACAGAGGAAGAGGATGACTTGGGGAGAAGAGACACAAGGCAGTGAGACAAAAAGTCAGCTGCTGTACAGGCTTTTAAATCTTCGAAGCACCGTGCGAGATGCAGTTCACGCGGCACGGTAGCAGCAGCAAGCCAGCAGCTGATCGAGCAAAGAGGAGGCAAAAAAAAAACTATTTGTTTCCTATTGTATCACCGCTTAAGAGGGGGTTTTGGAGGAGTGACCATGTCTCCTTGGGGTGCGTTCAGCCCCCCTCTTCACAACGTGAATGGCAGAGGCGCGACATGACTGGCATGTAGCACAAGCCGGGGTGGGGATGGGGAGGGGGGGTTTTGGCGAGTGAACCGAGCAGGGGGCAAAGCCTCCTAGTTATATATATGATAGTAGCCCACCCACCATAAATGGTTATTGTTTTCCTGTCTAGCTTTTGGAATATGGTGCTTGATAAGTCCGAGAAAATATTGGTTATTGCTGGTATATGCTGTACATAACACTGTTTTAAATAGTAATACTGTCATTATATTCATCACAAGTTAAAAAATAAAAAAACTAGCAATCGTAGCCTAAAAAAATACACACAAACAAGATCACTCAGTTTACAAACCTTTTATTTATTAAAAGTCAAAGTGTTTGGACTGCTGAGCAAAGAGAAGCAAAATGTCATTCTTAGGGTTTTACTCTATTTTGTATACTGCTCAGATCATTCAGGATGAGATGTCATCAGGGATTTGTCAGATCAAGAGTTCTGTCAGGAGCTTCATGATCACACCTTGACTTTTGTTCTGTGCATTCACTCAAGGTTTTGTGGATGTTGTAGTCTGATTTTCTAGAGAGCAGTAGGCCACTGTATAGACTGGTGGAAGTGGCCTTGTTGCTCATAATGTGTAGTTTACAACTGGTTTACACAACATACTGCTTCAGTCACTGCTGCTGATATCATATTATGGGTCGTAAAGCCAGAGTGGCGTTTCACAATGCACATGTCTATGGCCAAAAATACTGTATATTGCTACTGTATTGTGGTATTTTCAAAGCAATGTCAGGTGCATCAAGTGGCACACAGTGATTAGCATTTCATACTTGGGGGACACTACCTGAAGGTAAGGTACAAAGTGGTGGGGTATTTGTATTAACAGGAAGGTCATAGAGGGGTCCAAATCTGGCCCTCAAGTTGGGCCCAAGTTAGTTAATCCGTTCCTGCTCATTGGTCCTATAAACACTTTCAGATTTCCTGTTTTACTACTGTTTTTGAAACAAAGGAGCTTACGTGGGTAGCAATGGAAGTGACTGGACAGTGAGCTGAGCCACAACACAATGTGATATTATGAGAAAATCTGGTTAACAAATCGGGGGCATGCATAGGGTTATCAGATACCTGCAAAACCAAAGAAGGATACCGAAGGTCATAAACGAGGACAAAGGAGAACACATCCCATTCTATTCACAAAACACCATGCGAACTGTATGTTACAATGAAAACTTTAAAAACAACTAATTTGACAGGTCACAAAATGAATCATCAAAATTAAAAGTTATAGTATAACTATGCAGTTTCATATTTTTCCGACGAGGCGACTTTTCACAGTAGTTCATCGTTCCTGGCAATATAGGTGTGGAACTCCAGACAAGAAACGTTCTTAAAATTGTACTTTGTAAGAAGAATTCCTCTGACAGATTCAACAGACAGTCTATTTCTTTCTTTTGTCCACTGTGCATTGATCAAAGAAAATGCTCTTTCAACACTGGCATTATGCCCAGGAATACAAAAGAAAAATTTGCCAATTTTAAGCAGCTCTGAGCAACTGGCTTCACTTGCACAACTTTGAAAGTACGCCATGTTTGAGTGTTTTTCGCTGGTAACATATTTTAAATCAGTGGTGCCTTTGTTTGCAACGGACACATAAGAATCACAAACCAAACACTTTTCTTCATTTTCAGTGCATCCTTCAACAATCATGGATACTTTGTTTTCACGTGGCCCAAGAATTTGCATTTCCACTTGTTAGTATTACTGCTAGACAACATTTTTAGATAAAAGACTACTGCATATTTGTATAACAAGTATGGACGACACAAAGTGGTGAAGTGGGCATAGGCCTGTAGCCGTGTTTTGTTTTTGATAAAACAGAGATCATTTATATAAAACATAGAGATGATAGCATGCGATTTTAGCCAATAACATGGTCAAGCTGGACACTTTCACCTTTTTAGGCAATGCCTGCTGGACGAAGGACACAACACCAAAAAGTAGGACATGTCGGACGTCTGGTAACCCTAGGCATGTACAATACAGAATATAAAACAACAGTGAATTTTTATCTTGTGGGACCGATTATCTGTTTAATTGTAAGAATTTTATTGTATTTGTTACTTAACACATGAAAAAGTATTATGAAGAGTACTTTCATGGAACATAATAGTAGTGTTGGAAGGCAAAAATTAAAGTTTTCAACATAGTGGATCCATGTCGTATGGACATACTGTAGAAATATACCTTATGAAGAATAAATGTTCAAAACTCACAATACTGCACCATGAATTAAACAATATATAAAATAGGAATGTAGGCTGTAAGCAACTCAAAACTGGCAGTGTGTGAGCTAAAACTGACTAACAATTAGGATACCTGAGCAAACAGGCAGTGTTTAGAATACCTGGCCTTTTTGTCAACAGAGCCTTCTTAAACTTTTAAACTCCTCATTCTACGTCCCATCTCAAACAGACTCTTGTGTAGCTTTATAAATAACTGTGATGCATTCGTTTTAATCTCTGTATTCGTGCTAATTTGAACCTTGCATTTTTAAATCATTCTTTTAGAATCCAAAAAAATGGACTGTTACAAATACATGTTTTGATTTATTAGGCCTGGATCAATGTATTCATTTTACTGAATAGAACATTCAGAGGTAGGCAGAGGTGAGAGGCATGATCGTCCACAGGTGGCAGGGCTACTAGGGCACATTAACAGTTTGTTAAAACAGCACATACAAAAACTAAATACCAGGAAACCCCACATGTGAAAAGAGTAGACAAGAAAGATACAGGCAGCACTGCTAAATTTGAAGGGCGGTTTTATTTGTGTTTTTTTTTTTTCTTTTCAGATAGCATATTGATGGGAAGGCGAATGGAAAGTCCAAATCACTGGAAACCCACTGGAAAGGTTAAGCTGCAAAAGATGTCACTCTGATGGAGGTTCATCTTTGTCGCATCACTCCACAAGGCCATTCTACAGAATTCTGCAGGCTCTTTAAGTCCTTTTTCACAAACTGTAATTTGGCCATCTTCATTTGTGGCTAACTAGTGGTTTGTATCTTGCAGTGTGGCCTCTGTGTTTCTGTTCATGAAGTCTTCTGCTGATAGTCGTCTCTGACACACACACATCTGCCTCCTGAAGACTGTTCCTATTCTATCAGACAGGCTTTTGGGGGTCTCCTTTAACATAGTGAGGATTTTTCTGTACTCAGCAGTGGAGGTCCTCCTTAACTTACCAGTCCATTTGTGATTACTGAGCTCACCAGTGCATTCTTTATTCTTAATGATATTCCAGACAGTTGATTTAGGTAGTTCTAAAGTTTTACTAATGTCTCTTATTCCTCTTACTGACCCACTTCATAACTTCTTTGACTTTCGTTGGCACACCTCTTGTCCTCCTGTTGACAGCTGCAGACTCCAAAAAGTAGAAAGCAAGCCAAGGTATCTTATGAAGCAATGAAACACACCTGAGGAATCACAAACACCTGTGACGCCAATTGTCCCTAATATTATTGTGCCCTGAAGTGGGGGTCCACATATAACATGGTGTGACCAAAACATATGCAAATCTCCTTAAATGAAAGACTGTAATGTGCACTTTAATCACATCTGAATTGCTTGGCTTGTAATTTTAAACTGTGGAACAGAGGGGTGAATCAAAGAAAAATTAGTCTTTCTCCAAGACATTTTGCAGGGCACTCTACATGTCACTAATTAGGTTTATAATGGAGTTGTGGTTGGTAAATACATGCAAAAATGATCACACATTCACAGGATTGCTGTTACTAAATGTACCTGAAAACCTATTGATATGAACAGAGAAACTTCTGTTTGACATCCATCCATCCATTATCCAACCCGCTATATCCTAACTACAGGGTCACGGGGGTCTGCTGGAGCCAATCCCAGCCAATACAGAGTGCAATGCAGGAAACAAACCCCGGGCAGGGTGACAGCCCACCACAGGGCACGCACACACCCACACACTAGGAACAATTTAGAATCGCCAATGCACCTAACCTGCATGTCTTTGGACTATGGGAGGAAACCCACGCAGACAAGGGGAGAACATGCAAACTCCACAAGGGAGGACCCGGGAAGTGAATCCAGGTTTCCTTACTGCGAGGCAGCATGTAAATCAAAAAAGAGGTTTGCTTTGCATTTAATTAAAATTCATACTTTGGTGATGAATCTAACAAAGTAAATTAGAAGTCCGTGAATGTTGTGCATTGAAATGGACTGATAAACCTACTGGAATGTGCTGCAAAAGAGGAAAAATCTTTGAAGACTTGCCAGCACTTATTAAAAGTTTAGCATTTGGTTTACACCAAAACTCAGAACATTTTATAAGCGCTCTAAGAATATATAATAATGTGTAACGAATGATCTCATTTGGTGCAAAAAGAATAATTGAAAACAGTTTTATGCCAAATTTTAAAGTACAAGTAGTGGGGTATCACCACACCACAGATAGTAAGGGATAGGAATAAATGGTGACCTTGAGTCAGAGAGTTAGAAATGTATTTATACTGTAATAGTTTAAAATGTAGGTATTTTGGTTTAAATTATTAGTTTTATATTGCCAAGCATAAAACAAGAACATGTAAACATGGTTGTATTAATAACATGGTCTGGCGTGGGTTGCGAAACACAGTAGAGTAAAACAATATCAAACTGAAAATATTAAGTAAAAAGAGCACCGCTGTACTGTATTCATTTAAAAGAAATAGATATTAACATAATCGAAAGCAGAAGTCTATTTAAAGTTTTTACTAAATATTTAAAAGATACTGTTATAAATTTTAGAAGTGGTAAGTGAGAAGTCAAGCAAAATGACACCTTTTATTGGCTAACTAAAAAGATTACAATATGCAGGCTTTAGAGGCAACTAAGGTTACTTCTTCAGGCAAGATGTAAGCCTGAAGGGGCCTGAGTTGCCCCGAAAGCCTGCATATTATAATCTTTTTAGTTAGCCAATAAAAGGTGTCATTTTGCTTGACTTTTCACTACATTCATAATGGCTAACACAGTACAACACCCTAGTACTGTACTACAGAAGTGGTAAGAAAAGTTAATAGAAAAAATAACAATAGAGCCTCCGTCCAGCAGATGGCAGCAACTCATTATTTAAAGAAGACCAACACGAAGAGGAAGTATCAGTAAACTTTTTAAATCGAGGGAAGCATTATATAGTCGGTGTGCTCAACTCGTAAGGAAAGAACAGGTACGCACTTTTACTTGATAAATGAGAGCGTCAATGTGAGACAAGGTGGAATGAAATGAAAATATCAATTTCGTTTATCGCATTAAAATAATAAAAAAAAGACTGTAGGCACCGAGCGTGTTTCACCTGGTTCGACGGAGTGCCCAGGTGAAGCAGCACGAGTCAATATCAGAGTTATAGAGACATTTAAAAGTCTCTTCTTTAGAAGATATTATTCTGATTGGTTGGTAATTATTAATTTAAAGTATTGTAAACCACGACGTGCATCCTGCTGGTATATAATATACGGCAAATGAGGTGCCCATAAATGAATGTGTCTTAGAGGTGTGCATCGGGACTCGATGGGAAAGCCGTGGGATGTTTTTTTTATCAGCATTGACGAGTCACTATTCAGAGTTTACCTATAATGTGTCTTATGAGTTGAGTAAAACGGTATTGCTTTAAATATGGTCAAAAACTACTCCATTGTTTAAAAAAAAAAAAAAGTTGGCGTTTTAAAGTCTTTCCAAGTTGAGCAGACAGGTGTGCAAAGGACGATCCAAACTGTCCACTATAGTCAGTAAAATTGAGTGGGGAGTGAGACGTTAGAGGAGTGTTTCAGATGGGAAAGCAGCTCAGCTATCTGAGCTGTGCCTAATGACCCCCGACTAAATCAAATTGTGCTTCACAGAGAAATAAAATGCTGGTATTAACAAGTAAAAACTGTCAATTGCGTTGTATGTGAAGACATTTCGTTCCTTTTATTGCTGGTAAAGGCTTTGTGTAGGTTTTCAGTATGGTATTGCATCGACACTGCTGCGAAATGGGAAATATTTGATATTCGCGTGTGCCTTAGCTGTTATGCATCTTGAATATAATCTGGACATTCCAGTCAATCGCAGGTGTTGGCTTTCCTGTGGAAAATACAGGCATTTTCCCAAGGCAGGCATTATGTCACCATGCGACGTTATTGGTAGTTCACGTGAGACCCCACATGTTATAGCTTCGAAGCTATTGCGACGGGGGAGATTATCACCTCGACGCGGCGCACCGGGGAGGTGGCTATGAAGGTTGATGCGGCACTCCGTCACTACTTTCAGATTTGTAAAATGGCGCCACAGCTTGTGGTCAACCAAACGGTATAATTCATCGGCCGAGCCCCATCCATGACAGCGTCTGGTTGAATGAACATACCCTGGAGAGTGATCATAAAAAGCAAGGAACTACAAATGGCCCGAGTTCTTGCTACAAAAGTTCCTAAGTTTAAAAAAAAAAGTCACTGGTTGCTGCAGGTGGGAAAGCGCCTTTTTGAGAAGATCCGTGTTGTACATCCTCTTTACAGCCAAGTCTGCATTTTTCTCGTATTTAATTTGTGCATTATATTAACATTATTACACATTTTGCTGGACAAAAATCTCCCGGAGTATCAGGTTGTATGTGCGTTTTCTGGAGGCTCGGTCTGTGTACTGTGCCGCACTACCTTACTGACCCGGTTTTATGTCTCTTTGTCAGCTCTACTAAATCCCGAGTTAAGAATTGGATTGCTGCTATGCAGAGATACTCTCGCGATTAACGTAGCTGTGTTAAACGCGCTGCAGCTAGCACATTTTCGGAGTGGAATAATCTTTTTAAAAATTAGGCAAACTACGGCATTCACAGGAATCGTGACGTCATCGGGCTGCCCCTTGGAGCTCCTCAGTGCTGTTAGTTGTGAAGTACGGAATCTAGCTCGGTGTTTATGTAGGTGTGCTGTGTTAAAATAAACTCTGAAGATGGACTTGTACCCAACGCAATATGCTTAACAACACTCACCAATGGTAAAGCGCCTTTGAACTCTGATTCATTGCTGAAAGCAATCTCGATATATCGATAACACTTAACGAACACGGACAAAGCTGAAGGGCTTTGTATCTCTAAGTCAGGGGACTCTGGCTTGGCTGGGTGTGTCCGCTTTGAAGTGTTCAGGTCAGGGCGGTGGTCTGGCTGGAATTGTTAGGTCTGATCTGCACATCAAACGAAAAGCCTTTAAATGGCCCTTTGGTTACAAAACTACTAACGAAATCCGATGTGATCCTATTCATTGTTCTTTGTCGTCGTAGCTGGTTATAATATGTTTGTATTTTTACGTACGCTTGCACAAATTGTGTTTTTATGCATTTTTCCTGTTTCTCGTTTTAATGTAGAACTTTCTTTCACACATTGATCACTTATTTGATATTCGCTTGTATACTGTTATCAGTGTGATATTTGCGTCTATTAATTCCTATTGTATTTTGATTATATGAAGCGCTTTGACCGTGGCAAAGATTTTATAGATAAAATTTAATCAATACGCGTGTGTGTGTAAACGGTGTCACTGCATGGGACGTATTTTATATCAATTCTAAGTAAACGAAACTTGAACTTTGTTTTTCAAGCCATACAAGCGCACATTTCAAAGTAAAGGTGTTAGAGGTGAGCCATTTTTCGTTCCCATTCATGAAGATTTCGAAAGAACCTTTTATTTATCTAGATCCATAATGTGCTCCATACAGTAAATAACAATGAATAGATGGTAACAGATTTTGTAAAATAACCGTGGCTCATAATTTTAAGACACTCGCTGTATAGAATAACACAAGCTACGTCCACGTTGTCTTCATCTGTTAGCAGGGTACTTGGTAGCCGACCAAACTCTCTTTTTCAATACATATTAGGAAGTTTTTCGAAGCACGAAAAAGC
Source organism: Erpetoichthys calabaricus (assembly GCF_900747795.2). Taxonomy (NCBI): domain Eukaryota; kingdom Metazoa; phylum Chordata; class Cladistia; order Polypteriformes; family Polypteridae; genus Erpetoichthys; species Erpetoichthys calabaricus. The sequence goes on from NC_041394.2 coordinate 326,913,090, forward strand.
AACTTCATATACAGTATGCAAATAATCCGTTACAGACTGAGATGCTGCCATAAAGTGCAATCAATGAATATGTATATGGTTATATAATTTTTTAATAATATACACAAAAGGTTCAAAGACGATACAACCGCTTCCGTGGCGTAGCGGTAAGATCTGCTGACTTGTAGATAGATAGATAGATAGATAGATAGATACTTTATTAATCCCAATGGGAAATTCACATTCTTCAGCAGCAGCATACTGATAGAATAAATAATATTAAATTAAAGAATGATAATAATACAGGTGAAAAAAACAGACAATAACTATGTATAATGTTAAATATTAACGTTTACCCCCCCTGGTGGAATTAAAGAGTCGCATAGTTTGGGGGAGGAACGATCTCCTCAATCTGTCTGTGGAGCAGGACAGTGACAGCAGTCTGTCGCTGAAGCTGCTCTTCTGTCTGGAGATGACATTATTTAGTGGATGCAGTGGATTCTCCATAATTGATAGGAGCCTGCTGAGCGCCCTTCGCTCTGCCACAGATGTTAAACTGTCCAGCTCCATGCCAACAATAGAGCTTGCCTTCCTCACCAGTTTGTCCAGGCGTGAGGCGTCTTTCCTCTTAATGCTGCCTCCCCAGCACACCACTACGTAGAAGAGGGCGCTCGCCACAACTGTTTGATAGAACATCTGCAGCATCTTATTGCAGATGTTGAAGGAAGCCAGCCTTCTAAGGAAGTATAACCGGCTTTGTCCTTTCTTGCACAGCGCGTCAGTATTGGCAGTCCAGTCTAATTTATCATCCAGCTGCACTCCCAGATATTTATAGGTCTGCACCATCTGCACACAGTCACCTTTGATGATCACTGGGTCTATGAGGGGTCTGGGCCTCCTAAAATCCACCACCAGCTCCTTGGTTTTGCTGGTGTTCAGGTGTAGGTGGTTTGAGTCGGACCATTTAACAAAGTCATTGAGTAGGTCCCTATACTCCTCCTCCAGCCCATTCCTGATACAGCCCACGATAGCAGTGTCATCAGCGAACTTTTGCACATGGCAGGACTCCGAGTTGTATTGGAAGTCCGATGTATATAGGCTGAACAGGACCGGAGAAAGTACAGTCCCTTGTGGCGCTCCTGTGTTGCTGACCACAATGTCAGACGTGCAGTTCCCAAGACGCACATACTGAGGTCTGTCTTTAAGATAGTCCACGATCCATGCCACTAGGTATGAATCTAATCCCATCTCTGTCAGCTTGTCCCTAAGGAGCAGAGGTTGGATTGTGTTGAAGGCGCTAGAGAAGTCTAGAAACATAATTCTTACAGCACCACTGCCTCTGTCCAAGTGAGAGAGGGATCGGTGTAGCATATAGATGATGGCATCTTCCGCTCCCACCTTCTCCTGATATGCAAACTGCAGAGGGTCAAGGGCGTGTTGAACCTGTGGCCTAAGGTGGTGAAGCAGCAGCCTCTCCATGGTCTTCATCACATGTGATGTCAGAGCAACAGGCCGAAAGTCATTCAGCTCACTAGGACGTGATATCTTTGGGACTGGGGTGATACAAGATGTTTTCCAAAGCCTCGGGACTCTCCCCTGTTCCAGGCTCAGGTTGAAGATGCGCTGTAGAGGACCCCCCAGCTCCGATGCACAGACCTTCAGCAGTCGTGGCGATACTCCATCTGGACCCGCTGCTTTGCTGGCACGAAGTCTCCTCAGCTCTCTGCTCACTTGCGCTGTTGTTATTATGGGTGGGGATGTTTTTCCTATGCTGGTATCAGCAGAAGAATGTGTGGAGGGTGCAGTACTCCGAGGTGAGAGTGGGTTAGGGTGGTCAAACCTGTTAAAAAAGTTGTTCATTTGGTTTGCTCTCTTCACGTCTCTCTCAATGGTGGTACCCCGCTTCGAGCTGCAGCCAGTGATGATCTTCATCCCATCCCACACTTCCTTCATGCTGTTATTCTGCAACTTCTGCTCCAGCTTTCTCCTGTACTGCTCCTTCGACGCCCTGAGTTGGACTCGGAGTTCCTTCTGCACGCGCTTGAGCTCATGCTGATCACCGTCTTTAAAAGCCCTTTTCTTCTGATTCAAAAGGCCCTTGATGTCACTTGTAATCCATGGCTTGTTGTTAGCATAGCAGCGTACTGTTCTTACTGGAACTACAATGTCCATACAGAAGTTGATGTAGTCAGTAGTGCAGTCAACAACTTCCTCAATGTTCTCATTATGAGATCCCTGCAGGATATCCCAGTCTGTAGTTCCAAAAAGTTCTCTCAGAGTATTCTCAGCCTCCGGGGTCCACTTCCTGAATGATCGTGTGGTTACAGGTAGGACTCTAACTTTTGGTTTATAGTGAGGCTGAAGCAGAACCAGGTTATGATCTGCTTTCCCAAGCGCAGGCAGCGGGGTGGCGCTGTATGCGTCTTTAACGTTTGCATACAGCAAATCAATAGTCTTATTTCCCCGGGTGTTACAGTCCACATACTGGGAGAATGCAGGTAATGTTTTGTCCAGCGTCACATGGTTAAAGTCTCCAGCGATTAGCACAAGCGCCTCAGGGTGCTGCGTTTGTAACTTAGCAACAGCGGAATGGATGATGTCACTCGCTGACTCCACGTCTGCCCGAGGAGGGATATACACGATGACAACAATGACATGTCCAAACTCTCTGGGCAAATAGTAGGGATGTAAACTTACGGCCAACAGTTCGATATCCCTGCAGCAAGTGGAGATTTTGACGTTAACATGTCCAGAGTGACACCACCGTGTATTAACATAGAGAGCGAGTCCTCCTCCTTTGTGTTTACCACAGGTACTTGCATCTCTGTCCGCTCTAACTGTGCTAAACCCGGGTAGCTCCACGTTGACATCTGGGATGGTGTTATTTAGCCACGTTTCGCAGAAACACAACAAACTGCATTCTCTGTAGGTCCTTACATTTTTCACCAGCGCAGCCAGTTCGTCGATCTTATTTGAGATTGAGTTTACATTCCCCAGAATCACAGAAGGCACCGAAGGCTTGAAACGCCACTTTCTCGCAAGCCGCTTCTTTTTTAGCTTAGTGCCGGCTCTGCTGCCACGATACCGCCTTCTTACCTCGTCGGGTAAATATGGAACCACACCGGCACTGGCATTTGTTCTCAGCGCCCGAAGTTGAGTACTTGAATAGGCGAGTCTCGGCGTGTTAAAATCCATGCCCACGTTGTAAAAGTAAGTGTGTCCAGGGAAGGAATCCACATAAAATAAAGTGGTAGGAGTGATCAATAAATAAAAATAGAAAAATAAAAGTAGAAAAGTACACATACATATACAGTCATACACGGAGCTGCTGAAAAGGCTGCCACTCACGGCGGCGCCGGATGCATATTCATATTGTAATCAAGAGTCCCCGGTTCGATCCCGATATATTTGCCGTTTTTGGTAGTGAGCTGCTCTTATTGTTAATATTATACAGTACACACATGCATTTGGTTTGTGTCTGTAACAGACTGTGTACATTTATAGTACTTGTGAAAGTTTTTTTTTTTCACTTTTATTCTCTCCAGATGAGAAAATGTCCAGTTCCATTTCCTCAAAACACCACTCACATCTACAGTTATTCCCAGTTTCAAATATAAACTAACCGCGTCAGATCCCTAGGGCAGTAGTATGTACCTGAGAGAATAAGGGGGGGGGGGGGGGTGGACTAACTTTCACAAGTACTATAAATGTATATGGTCTGTTACAGATGCAAACCAAATGCATGTGTGTACTGTATAATAACAATAAGAGCAGCTCACTGTTGAAAATGGCAAATATAGGAGTCAGTCGGGATCGAACCAGGGACTCTTGATTACAATTCAGCAGATCTTACCGCTATGCAATGGAAGCTGTTATATCGTCCTTGAACCTTCTGTGAAAGTGTTTATTTGATCTTTGGACTTCAGGCTTCACACATTATATAGTTTATGCCAACATTTTGTCATTTACTACTAAAATATGAAAAACGTTTGTTTTAACAATATGTTTACACAGATTATTGTAGCAATGGAACACACAAGAAATGCATGTGTTCCAAATAATGATGCATTATTTCCACTCTAAACCTCCAGCACTTCACTCCCAGATAATCGAGGCATGTGCTGGGAGAACTTTGTGCACGGTCTGCGGCGGTGGGGGGATGGAATAGCAGGCTGCTTGCTGCTTGTCTTTATCGGTACATTTACAGGACAAAAGACTCTGACAGAGAGGTGCGATGGGATTTAAGGTAGGCCGAATTTACGAGTTTTTTCATAGGCTCTGGTAATTCTAGTGTTATGGCAATGCAAAACTCAAAAAGTGAAAGTAAAAACAGTTTTCATATTTAAGGCTGGCAGTAAAGTGTCATGCAACATATGCTTGACAAGCTGGTTCTGGGATTTTAGACTAGGAATAAATAGTAAGCTTTATAAGATTTAACAACCCACAGGACATAACACGCCAGGTCGGGGTTCCTCAAGTTTAGTCCTGGAGTGCCACAGTGGCTGCCAGTGTTTGTCCTAATTAATCAATTCTTCCTCCAGCAACATTCATGTGCTTCGTTTTCATTGCCTTGCTTGTTCAGTTTTCTGACTGCTTGCTTTTATGGGCACTATACACACTAATGTGTTTTCATTTAAAAAACACAAGCATTTGCCTACATTTTTGCCTTTCATCCCCCACTTCTCTGTGGTTTTTAACCCCGAAGATGAACAATTTTATAAACGTTCTCCAGAACCGAAGACTTTTAAAAAATGAAGGCTCGGCATTTCAGTGTGGATATGGGGGGGACGAAGGTGTTCTTATTTGCATTTAATTATGACAGTTTTACATTTTCTTTTTCCCTCTGTTATGTTAAAGGAAACCACACACACTTGCAAACACATTCATATCATTTATATATTCATCATTATCTAACCCTAGTATAAGCAACTTTTTAAGATATGAGCAGCATGGATTTGTATTTTAATAAATAATTATTTCAACATCTCCTTCTGACTGTTCTTACCTGTGGCGATTGCACTTGTTGTTAAGAACTTCATCTAAAGAATCGATGAGGTCACATGTCAAGTCTAATTATTCACCACCTCTGTAATGGAGGGGCCTGGGCGGTCTCATGGTCTGGAACCCCTGCAGATTTTTTTCTTCTCCAGCCGTCTGGAGTTTGTGTGTTCTGTCCCCCCTGGCCATTCGGACCCTACTCTTATTCTATGTTAGTGTTGTCTTATTTTAATTCTTACTTTGTCTTTTTTTCTCTTCATCATGTAAAGCACTTTTAGCTACATTTGTATGAAAATGTGCTATATAAATGTTGTTGTTGTAGTAGTAGTAGTCTGGACATATCCTCAGTCTTAGTCAGCTCCATTCTCTGTTTTTTAACTGCTCCTTGTTTTATTAACTAGCTGCTATTGATATGCAAATAACAATGGAGCCATCACCTCTCCAAGCATACCTGTGTGTGTTCATTAACTGTTTAGATAAAATATTTGGAAAGAAATGGAAGAGAAAAAAGTGAAGGATTACTAATCTCCTCCAGAATACATGTGGACTTCTGTAAATCACCATGAAGGCACCAGCTAAACATACAATAACAGCAACGGCGCACTGCATGATAACGTGCAGTGAATACACCTGACTTGAGCATTCATAGTTTTCATTCTTTCTCTGTACGTTTAGCATTCAGAGGTTGATGCGCTTGATGCTACCTGAGCAGCTCTTCTTTTCTCCACCCTAGCGTACTGCTTCTCTTCTTTCGTCGGCATCTTTTCCCATTAAAACTGATCAATTCAGTGTTTGTGTTGCAATTTCTTAGTACGTTTTCCTTAATTTTTCACTTAAGCTGGCGCTTAAGTCTTCAATCTGCCTCAAGAATGATTTAAGATATGAAGAGGTAGGCGAAGTGATGGCGAAGGTGGTAGGGATGAGAACAGCGCCTGTACACATGCGCCACATGGCCATCCTGCTGCATGCTGCCAAGAGTTGATTCTACAATAAAATCTCTTGATTATATATAAAAAAAAAAAAAAATCTTGGGAGGGAGATGAGACATGATCTTCTTGGAAAGATAAGGCAGTGAGGCAATTGGACAGCTGCTGTACAGGCTTTTAAATGATTGACACGCAGAGCGACAAGCATAACACGCAGCTCACCAGCAGCACCAAGACAGCAGCTGATCAGACCGCATCTCCTCAGCGTGTGTTCAGCCTCTCTCTCTCTCTCTCTCTCTCTCTCTCTCTCTCTCTCTCTCTCTCTCTCTCTCTCAACCACCCGCCATACCCCAATAACGCGAGCGGCGTTATATATCCTGTTAAAAAAAGAGATTTAACCATGCCCGGTACCGTAAATAAAGGACAAAGAGTAGATGACAAAGTAGAACGTCATAAAGAATTAAAAAAAAAAAAATGTTGGCTCGGTACACATGCAGAGCAGGTTAGAGGTTAAGGAAGTATGAAAATTCAAAAAGTCTCATAAGGATAGGAAAGATCTGATTAGTGCAAAGAAACTGAAATTATTACTTGGTGAAATAATGGAACAGCAAAAAGAGATTGAATATATTGTTAAGAATTAAACTCTAAATCTGAGACTTGTAGATCGTCTAATTCATGTTGCCAGCGAGAAATTAAGATTCCAAAAACATTTTTGCGGCATGAAGACCTGTGAGACAGAGACTTTTAACATGAGATTCTTTCAAGTCACTCCATACTTACAACTATTTTCAAACAAGACCACGGTCATCTAACTTCAGTCATGTGAATGCTTTTGTCAGACACACTTCCTGCACTCTCAGCTCTTTTATAAATTTTTATCAGGACAATAATTTTATATGTTCTAGATGACATGTCAACGACAAAGCGAAGGAGAGAGCACGGAGAAACATTTGAGAAAGTTGTTTTATTTATCAGAGGGAAAGAAATGATGTTCACTCACAGGCAGTAATAAATTGCGTTGTCACAATGTAAGTCCAAACACGGAATCAAAATTCAATGCGATCTTGAAGAAAAGTTGATTCCAAATATTTTAACAAAAGTTTTAAAGTCAGTCAGTCATTACCCAGCCCATTATATCCTAACTACAGGGTCACGAGGGTCTGCTGGAGCCAATCCCAGCCAGTACAGGATTCAAGGCAGGAACAAATTCCCGAGCAGGGCACCCACACACCAAGTACACGCTAGGCACAATTTAGGATTGCCAATGCACCTAATCTGCATGTCTTTGGATGGTGAGAGGAAACCGGAGCACCCGGAGGAAACCCACTCAGACACGGGGAGAACATGCAAACTGCGAGGCAGCAGCGTTACCACTGCACCACTGTGCCGCCCCAGTTTTAAAGTAAAAGTGAAAATAATGCATATGTAACAATCTCTTTAAATTATATATCTGGTAAACCAAACCCAGGGGTGGGTGAGTGAAGCCCCCTATTAAAATAAAAGGTATAACCTTGCAGGTCAATCATCGCCCTGAAGTGGATATTAGACGTCACATAGTATATGTGTACCACATTTCAGGTCAATAAGTCAAGAGAGCTACAGGTGATTTAAAATCCTGGACAGACAAACGAACAGCCACGGTAGCGTATCTATATATATATATATATATAAAATCCCTATGTGCATCCAGGTGTCCGTGTGTGGGTGTCTTCTGGTGAAGTGCGCATGCGTGGGGCACGGTGCTATGCGCGATATTACTGTCAGAGAAAGTTAGAGGCGTTTTACGGAAATACAAACCAGTATTACTGTGAGAGGAAATTAAAGGTGCACAATACAGTGACGCATATTACAGCCACATACAAGCCAGTATTACTGTCAGAGGAGATTAAAGGCATATTACCGACGCGCACGCCTGTATTACCGCCAGAGAAAATTAAAGGTATATTACAGACATACAAGCCAGCGAACGTACAAGACGGTATCCTCCAATAAGGGCGCGCACAAAAAGGCGAGCCTCAAAAGGACGACCTCAATTGGGTGCAGCGAATAAAGGCGTGCGTAAATAAAGATCTGCATCTGGTGCTCTTCACATATTCCAGAGCCATTTGAACTAAATTATCTACGCGCCCTTATTGAATAGAGCCGTACAAGACAGTATTACTGTCACAGAAAATTAAAGACACACAATACACGGCGGCAGCCCACGAAGAACGATCAGCTCAGCAAGTAAACATCAACAAAAGAAAGGCTGAAAGAGAGAAAAATACGACCAACAAAAAGAAAGGTCAAAGTCCCTTGCCATTTAATATAGACTGTTCCTACTAATGTTTATGCACTACTGTTCTAGCGCCCGTTATTGTAACGGGCTTAATGACTAGTTATATATAAATAAGAAATGCTTAACAATGTTTAAAGTGTTAGGGCTTAACACACGTTCAAGGCATCATGCCTGCCTTATGGTGATAACTAACCACGCCAGAGTTGTAAGAACTGCTATTTGTGGACATGGTGTAGTGCAGCGTCTGTAAAAGAGTCCACCATTTCATTTAAAGTGAGTGAAAGAAAAGGTGAAACATGTATGTGTTTGGCTCTCTATGGTGTACTTCTGAATGTATTCTACCTTGCTCTCTCTACAGCACAAGAAACGGAGCTGCCAATACCAGTAACCCAAAGAGGCATGAAATGGAGGAGAAGGTGCATACAAGTGGAGGGGGGATTTCTGAAGAGGGAAGAAAGGACAAGAAAGAAGAGATTCCCACACTACCTGCAGGTCACTTTTTCACCAATCCCACAGAGGAAAAAAACCTCAACATTAAGCAAGAGGACTGTAAATGGGAAACTGCCTACCATCAGCAGCAGAGGCCCAGTGTTAAGGAGGAGGATTGTGAATGGGAGATAACAGGCATTAAAAAAGAGACAGACGCACACAACTATGAAATTATTAGCAGCGTCAAGAAAGAAGACCTTAAATCTGAGCAGCACTCACAGTATATCTGTTCAAATGTAGAGGTCACTGGATTAGGCCTTACTCCAGATAAGAACTTCTCCTTACAGGATTTTTTGACACATGTGAAGTCCGAATCATTACAGTCTGACAGGAAGGAAATGGAGGAAGCATCAAGTTGTGAACAGAACATCTCCTTACGAGATCATTTGACACAGGTGAAGTCAGAATCATTACAGTCTGACAGGATGAAAATGGTGGAAGCATCTGAACATTCTGAAGGAGGTAGGTGTTTAATGTCTCATTGGAATTGTCATTTAGCTTCTTGTGTTCTAGTAAAAGAATCGGAGAGCTTCTGAAAGCAGACATGACAGGTGTGGACTAGGGGGTGGACAGACCAGAGAGAAGCAGAAAGATTTGGAAAGTTAAAAGATCTATTGGAGAATCTGTTATCAAAGCAAACATTCAAAACCTCCACTAAGTTAAAATAAATAAATAAATAAAAACAAAAAAAAATTGCAAATAGGTCCTAACAGCACTTACATTTGTTAGTGCAAACTAAGACCCCATCCGCGCTACTACAATTTCATTTTAAAAACTTAAACTGTTTCTGCCTTTTGTCCACACTCGCCCAGTGTTTTCAAATCCTGAAAATGAAGTCTTTTAAAACTGTTCTCCAGAGCCGGATACTTTCATAATTGAAGCATCAGCTTTTTAATGTGAAGAGATTTCTGAGAACAATATTTTTTTTTTTTTTTGCTTATTTTGTGGTCTTTCCCTAATTGTATTCTCATTACATGTCGTCTTACCTGATTGGTCACCTTTTATGGATAAAAAAGATGATTCCAAAATAGTGTGCATTGAAGAGTTGTTTTCCATGGTGCTCACTGAGCTGCCTGCTTCTATCGTTGTGAGTGTGCCATAGCCCTGGTTTCTCTTGCATTCTCAACTTTGTTTCTATACGGTACATTAGCCTTTCTCATTACTGACCTTATTGACATCAATTCCCTAAAACTGTTCTTATATCCTGGATAGACTAAGGTTTGCAAGATGCTCCCAGATGCTGTCTTTGTGTGAAACGGTTTGGCTGAGAGATCTCAAATGAACATGTCTGACATTGAAAAGTTTCTTTATGTTGATTTGCAAACCTTCGTGGTTTCTCTGGGGGTGTGATTTCTTGTCAATGTGGAAGTTTTTCAAAACTTAATATATTTTATTTTGGAATGCTCATGTGGAGCAGGTCATTTTATTACCTTTAGAGGTGGATGTACAGTGGGTACGGAAAGTATTCAGACCCCCTTCAATTTTTCACTCTTTGTCATATTGCAGCCATTTGCTAAAATCATTTAAATTAATTTTTTCCCTCATTAATGTACACACAGCACCCCATATTGACAGACAAAAAAAAGAATTTTTGAAATTGTTGCAGATTTATTAAAAAAGAAAAACTGAAATATCACATGGTCCTAAGTATTCAGACCCTTTGCTCAGTATTTAGTAGAAGCACCCTTTTGAGCTAATACAGCCATGAGTCTTCTTGGGAAAGATGCAACAAGTTTTTCACACCTGGATTTGGGGATCCTCTGCCATTCCTCCTTGCAGATCCTCTCCAGTTCTGTCAGGTTGGATGGTAAACGTTGGTGGACAGCCATTTTTAGGTCTCTCCAGAGATACTCAATTGGGTTTAAGTCAGGGCTCTGGCTGGGCCATTCAAGAACAGTCACAGAGTTGTTGTGAAGCCACTCCTTCGTTATTTTAGCTGTGTGCTTTAGGTTCATTGTCTTGTTGGAAGGTAAACCTTCGGCCAAGTCTGAGGTCCTTAGCACTCTGGAGAAGGTTTTTGTCCAGGATATCCCTGTACTTGGCCGCATTCATCTTTCCCTCGATTGCAACCAGTCGTCCTGTCCCTGCAGCTGAAAAACACCCCCACAGCATGATGCTGCCACCGCCATGCTTCACTGTGGGGACTGTATTGGACAAGTGATGAGCAGTGCCTGGTTGTCTCCACACATACCGCTTAGAATTAAGGCCAAAAAGTTCTATCTTGGTCTCATCAGACCAGAGAATCTTATTTCTCACCATCTCAGAGTCCTTCAGGTGTCTTTTAGCAAACTCCATGCGGGCTGTCATGTGTCTTGCACTGAGGTATACAATTTTTCTTGCATTGTACGTATTTATTGCTGGTGGCCTGTCTGTCGTAATGGCTGTAACATATGTGATATCGGAGACGCTCAATATCTTTAAAATAATATTTAGGTTTTACTGTATATAAACTGTGTTTACATACATAATTTCAACAAATCTTACCTAATATCTAAGAGAATACAAAGGGTTTATGCTGTATAATTGTGCATGAAATGTTTATAATAGTGTGGGAGAGTTTATAAGGTCTTAAAATATATAAAAATAACCATATAAACATATGGTTTCTACTTGGCGGATTTTCTTATTTCGCGGGTGGCTCTGGAACGCAACCCCCGCGATGGAGGAGGGATTACTGTATTTTAACTACAGTAGCAGTCAATGCTGACAGTGACCAGGCAATTTAAGAGTAAACATACAAGGGCTATAGATGGCATTCTGTTCAAATCTACATAATAAAGAGTCTGAAAGGAAAATTAGGGTCACCTTAAGACCCTACCATGACAAAACATAATTTATCTAGAATTGAATGTAGCAGGGAAGAAATTATAATTTGCTCTGTAAGAATAGGGCAGACAAATATATACTCTGTATTTATGCCACACTAGAGCAACCTCACGGCTGAATTATCTGCCCATCAGAATGATTCCGTATTTCTCTGACACTATTTAAATAATCGGGAAAGCACCAAACCAGATCTCCATTATGACCTAAAGCAGCCAACAATTTTACCGGAAGACTTTAACTGAGAGGAATGTTAACTATCCATTGGCTGGTACTTTCCAAAATGTTTTGTTTGTAAATTAAACATTGATTTTAGGGTGAAGTTTAGTTTACGACCTTCTACTTTAATTATAAAATAAACTATGAGAATAAAATGGAAATATCGTCTTTAATCTCGACATAAGCATCAAAATTAAAGTGGAAATGTCTAGATTAAAGTCGACATGTTGTTTTTTTTTTTTTCTTCCCTGTGTCCGTATTTTTTTTTTCTTCACCGTGGCCCTAATACGATTCCGTAGGGCTATACCACAAATAGCATTATAAATGCAAGTTGCAGTTTTATTATTTATGTATATAGCTTAGCTTGAAGCAACGTCCATATTAGTGCAGTTTACCTAAATGATGGTTCAGTTGGTAAAGATGTCATCACCAAGTTGCACTTGTTTTTTTTTATTTTAATTTGGTGAATACTGTGTAATGCACCTGGGATTGAAGTATTGAAGTAATAGTGCAACTATCAGTAATAATAATAAAATAAACATTATTATTAGTTTAAATATTATGCAGTTTAATGATGGTAAATTTGTTTAAAAAGTCACTTTAACATGTCAGTGGACAGAGATGGTTAACATTAACAAAGTGTAGTTGGTTAACAAAAAATATTTACTATTTATTCCTTTTCTAAGACATGTCAAGTACAATACAACTTTTGACAAGCACCTCTGAATATTTTACTAAGTCTAAATGCTTCTTTGGATGGTTGAAAATATGTTGTCAAAATTAGTTTTTTGCAAAATTTGTTCAATAAAAAGGTTCTATATTTTGACTGCATCTGTCTTGCAATGCGATTCCTTCTCTTCATTATTGCCACCCCCTTGAAAACTATCACTTTATGGGGCCATGCAAACCTGGATTAATACTTGTGTGCACGTTAACTTTTTTTTTGTTTGTACAATTCTCATAATGGTGGAATAGGTTATTCTTAGCCAGTCTACTGCAGTAATTGCAGTGGAAAATGTGGTTAACATCCACTCATGCATGGGGGGATACTGTCTAATACCGTGAAACCGGGATAATTTAGAAACATACCGTGATAAAGAATTTTGGTCATACCGCCCACCCCTACATCCATACCATCATGAAGATCAAGCTTCATGGAGTGTTGTGGGTTTAGAGTTCATGAAGTACTCTATTTGATGAAAAGCAAAACCTCAAAAGTTTTGGTTAACACATCTTTTGCTGACTTCTCATTTAAATTAATCCTCCATGTGCATTACAAAATGGTAAAACATATTATAACTTAAATTATCCATTGAAAATATTTAAACTGTCATTCCTTACCACCTTATTTTGTTAGTGATGGAAGTTTTTTAGCATGTCTAATGTTGCTGCATTCTTAGTTACACTATTTAAATGAATCTGATGTTCATTACAAAGTGACAAAACATTGTTATAGTGCGAATTCTACGCACAGCGTTATGCATGAAGCCCCTGGTCTTGTACCCCACTTTTTGCAAGGTTATTCCAGTTAATATTTGTGTAGTTAAAGTCCCTCATAACTATAATATGCCTCTGTAACTTAATATTACCAAAAAGATGCCCATTGAAATTACTGTCTGCATTTTCTTTAGTACACTCCTAAAATAAGACCTTTCCCTAAAGTTAACCAGACGTCATCACTAAGATGTGGTCTATCATACAACTGAAGACCATGTTTTTAAATTCTATTTGACATAAGACTATCCTCCTCCTCCCTTTGCTATTTTGTCTATCCTTCCTTCCTAAAAATGTGTGTCCCTCTGTTATACTCCTCTTCATCTGTTATTTAGCCAGGTTTCTGTTTTGGCTAACACCATAACTATGCTCCTCTATTTACAACTCCAACTCACTTCTTTTATTTTTGATGCTTCTAGCATTAAGGCACATTGATTTTTAACATGTAACTTATTTTGCTTTTGCACTTAAATTTTGGGTTACAATTTACATCACTAAAGATGGCCTTGTATGATTGTGTTGGTTATTTAAATTGTGCTATTAAGTTACGGATTAATGGAAGCCAAGTACCAAAGTGAGTTCAGATATACCGTGTATTTGCACCCGTGACAAGTAATGTTTTACATTGCACTAATTTTTAAAAAGTAAAATTTGGACTGTACGTCATGTGTTAAACATAGCATACACCGTATTTTAATAATAAGGTAAGTGTCAAACATTATTTATTGAATCCTAATAATTAGGGTTAGTTTCTTGTTGTTGCTTTGACACTTCTTTCCTAAGTAAAGGAAGCATTCTTTAACAAATTAGCAGTGTGAAAAGAAAACAAACACACAGCTGCCAATATGAAACATCAAAGCTCCTGACTTTTTCAAGAAGGTGGTCCTTTCAAGTGGTCACCCAAAACTCAAAAAGTCAGCAATTAACTGCAACTGGTGGAGAACTTGGAAAAAGGGCAACCTCTACCTCTTGTTAGATTAGCAATGCATTACTGTGTACATGGAATTCAGTTAACATTGCACCTGACACTAACTTGAAGTGAGTGCATTGGAAATTTTTGTGCATTGCAGCAGATGCTGTCAGGGTCGGCTCTGGTGCTTTGGCCCCATGAAGAGGACTCCACAGGTAAGAATATGTACGGGCAGGTGAATGGGGAAATGCATTATTTGCAGTTTGTTTTTAATAGGCACAAATGTGTTTGTTTTAAGAAATGCCTAAAATGCTGACTTCTTTATTCTGTTATGAATTATCCATGTGAAACTTACTGATACTATAGCACCCTAAAATTAGTACAAGGTTTTGAAACCATCCAAAAAAACAGCTTGGTATCACCTATTTTAATTAAAGTGGATTCACCCCTACTTGGTATTTCTCTTTGTAAACTTCTGTTTGTGTTTCTACAGATTTACAACAGAGCAATCGCTTGGCTCCATCTCCATCTTGTCAGTACACTCTTCGGCGTAGACCACAACAAATACTGCACAATGAAAACCTGAAACTGTCAACATCAGGACCAGAGGGTTCCATACTGGCTGCTTTGCAGTACAGTTCCCTACCAATTGTCAAATTAATGAGAATCGATGAGGTGAGCAATCGTCCGCAGGGGAAGAATACTAAATCATCAACGTCCGGTTTTTGTGTTGACAGCAGGAAAAGTTTTAAAAGCAAATCTAAGGGTACACATAATATAAACAAGCCATTCAGCTGTTCTGAATGTGGGAAGCTATTCCACCAGAATAGCCATGTACTGATTCATGCGAGAGTTCATACAGGAGAAAAACCATACTCCTGTTCTGAATGTGGCAAGAGATTCTTTAACAGTAGCCATCTTTACAACCACAAAAAAATTCACTCTAGAGACAAGCAATATTGCTGTCTAGAATGTGGTAAACAGTTTACCATGAAAGGCCAGCTTCTTACCCACTCAAGAATTCACACTGGAGAGAAGCCATTTAGCTGTTCTGAATGTGGCAAACAATTCTCTCACAATCACGGTCTACAGACACACAGAAGATTTCACACTGGAGAGAAGCCATTCTGTTGCCCTGAATGTAACAAGCTATTTGCTGACGCGAGTAGCTTAAGGACCCACTTAAGAATTCACTCTGGGGACAAACCATTTTGCTGTCCTGGATGTGATAAACGGTTCTCTGACAGGAGCAGTCTTCATAGCCATACAAGACTTCACACTGGACAGAAGCCGTTTTGCTGTCCTGAGTGTGGTAAACAATTCACTCATAGTAGCAATCTCCAGGCACATATCAGAAGCCACACTGGGCAGAAGCCATATTGTTGTTCTGAATGTGGTAAACGATTCACCCAGAGTAGTGCTCTGCGAACACATGAAAGACTTCACACTGGAGAGAGGCCCTATGGTTGTACTGAATGTAGCAAACAATTTCTTAGCAGCAGTACTCTTCGGACCCACTTAAGAGTTCACACTGGAGAGAAGCCATATTGTTGTCCCGAATGTAATAGACAATTTTCTCATGGCAGTAGCTTGCGGCTCCACTTGAGAGTTCACAGAGGGGACAGACCATTTTGCTGTTCTAAATGTGACAAACGATTTGTTACCAAGAGCAGTCTTCGCAGACATGCTCCAGTTCACACTGGAGCGAAAAAATTTTCCTGTCCTGAATGTGGCAAAAAAATTCACGGATAGGCACAGCCTCAGGAAACACAATAAAAGTCACACTGGAGAGAAGCTGCAAACTTAATGAAACTCCAAACTCTCTCTCTTTAATTTTAAAGCGAGAAGAGTATATCTTCACATGGAGGGCTCTGTCCTTTTTAGATGTTTCACCTTAATAGTGTACAGTGAATAGAATGAAGCAGTATAAAACATTTTTATACAGTACAACATAGAAAACATCATGCTTAAAAGGTTGTCAATGCCAACACCAAAGCAAAAAAGAATAAAAAATCTGATATTAGCTATGCAACATTTCAGCCAAAGAAAATGTCTGATGTGGTATCAGATCTGGTTAAGATTCTTACTGGCCCAAATGCAAAGGATAAAGTGAGTCCGCCTAAATGTACAGTGAGAACATACAGCCTAGTGGACAATCGGAGATTATATTCTGAATTCAAACCATGAGGGCTTATGCAAAAATAAACTCTACTTGTGTTAATGATAAGTTCTCATCAGTTAGGGTGCTTAGAGAATTACTAAGTTAAAAATCTTTAACTAGCATTGTAAAGATAAAGAATGAGTGGGACACCTTGGGTAAAAGCAGCACACAGAGGACAAGATACACAAATTCTGAAACAACTTTTAAGAGTAAAGGTTATATGATGATGATGATGATGAGTGTTCTGCTCAGTGGCCGGAAATACAGAGCATCCTAGATCAATAGCTGAAGCTTAGAAAACAGCAAAATTTGGAACAAGAAACCTAATAAATTGCTCCAAAACTCCTTGCCAAAGGTTGCACAGCCAGTCCATTTTAATTTGTACTGATCCCAAGTAAATAGCGCTACCTGGAAATGTAGTAAAATAAAGAGGTATAGAAAGGATATTGCATAATGTCATTGCAATGCAGAAATGATGCCCAATGAAGACTTCATAACCTGAGAAGGAGGCGTGCAAATTTGCCAAATTTTACTACTATTGTCAGCAGTTTTGCTGAACCGTAATAACAATCAGCTGACAATCCCAGGCATACAAGTCTAGAAGGCAATATAAGGCTGTTCTGCATACCCTTAGATCTACTGAGCGCACTCCTGCACAGATTAGGCAATGGATTTAGGTGGATTTGTACATTTAAATGGATGTCTGTTGCTGGAGCAGTTTAGGTTTTATGGCTGCATTTACTGTCATTTGAAAAAAGCTACAGTACATCTAGGAATAGAAGAGAGTGTAAAAAGACAAAGGAATAGCAGTGAATACAGATCTATAATAAAGAAAATTGTCAGGAGTTCCAGAACCAAATTCAGCTTTTCAGCCCATGGAATTCCTTGACTTCTCCACCAACTTTTAAAGTTTGTCAAAGAAAAGATTTATGCAAACAAGCAAGCTACTGTATAGACATTGACCAATGGGAACTACGACTTTTTATATCTTGTGTAATCGTGTTAGCTTTGCCATCTTTCTGGATGATCTCCACCAGGTATACTGATGTCTGGTTTTTAAATGCATACTTTTTGTACTATTTTTGTATTCATGGCTTTGTCCCGGATTGTTTTTATTTGAAAATACGAAGATATTTTATTAAATGTGTTCAATAAATTGCATTTGTTTTCTTTTCATTCATCAATTGACTGGAACAAAAACTAGTAGGCTGAGGGGTACATGACATCCTGGTTCACCAAAATGCAGTTGAGTGCTTAACACTTTAAGTGACAGTTTTGCCACACATCTCTGAAGTTTGCCTATCAATGTCTCTAATATAGCACCTTTCCTGTCTCTTTGTCTTATTCGTGTTAATAGTCAGACAGACAGACACACATTGGTGTTCTGCAAAATCTGTGCCTATTTTAGAAATTTTCCAAAACATTCATGCAGAGTGCATTTGTGAAGGTAAAAAAGTCTTCCTGTTGAATACAAGGTGTAAAAAAATAAATAAATAAATAATAATTTTAACAGAAAAGCAATGTGTAGAATTGCTGTAGTTTTGCAGGTCTGAGAAGAGGACTGGTGTTACAGAGCAGTAGTGGAGGATCAACCCCAACTTTAAATCAGAGGTGAGCTTCCTTTAACTCAACGAAGACTCAACATACACCTTGTAGTGTCTAGTAGTGTGTTTTATGGTCCAGCTGGCATGTTTGCAATGGCTTATATTTTTAAAACTTACTTTTAAAAGCAATTCAGGAAGTAAGGGGTATTGTCAAGTCATCCCTAAACCTTAAAGAAAACAAAAAAGCGCCCAATAGACTGCAAAGATGATTTGGGGCACACTAACTATTGACGGGGTCAAGACTGTAATTTAATACTTGGGCTTTGGACAGTCCTCCCCATAGATACAAACACACACAGATGACACATTAACCTCTAAGACACGTTTATGCACCCGCCATATTGGAGTGGTCCACATACTGTAAGTGTGTAATATTTTCACTTAGCTATTGACTCTCAGGAATGCATGGAGACACACCGAATTCTTATTTTAAAATTTATCAACCTATTTTCGCAAAGTTTATTTACTACTAGGGGGTTTGCTACGTGCCAGCCGCTTCACATCTCTGCCTCTCGCGTTTTGAAGAGGGGGTTTGAACGCACTCCTAGAAGACACGGTCGCTCCTTCGAAACCCCCTCTTAAACGGTGATACAATGGGAAACGTATTTTTTTTTTTTTTTTAACCTCCTCTTTGCTCGATCAGCTGCTGCATTATTGCTGCTGTTACTACGCCGTGTGATCTGCATCTTGCCCAGAGCTCCAAACATTTAATACCCTGTACAGCAGCTGTCCACTCTGTCTTTTATTTCCGGCCCAGGGTGTGGTTAAATCTCTTGGCACAAAGACTTGTTTCGCAGGACGTGATTTCTTGATATTTTTTAGTTTGTAATTTAAAAGCGGAATAAATCTGAAAATCTAACCTCACAATAAGTTCGATAAATTCTGAAAAGAATGATACCAAACATATACATGTAGGTTTTAAAATAAGCCCGATTTAAAGCATGACAAAAAAAGTCACATAAAATCGTTGCACTTTTCATCTTAGGATTTATATTATAGATATAGCGAGAGATATAGATATATAATAGAGAAGATAGTTGTTAGACAGCTCAACCTATGTATAGCTCATTTTAAAATGTATGAACTGCTGCAAGAAGCAGTGAAGGCATGTGCCACAATAAATAATATGCTAAATGTGTTACATTAAGACTGTTTCAAAGAAACCTACAGATAACACCTTTTCAGCATATAGAACAGAGGAATGTTACTATTATTATTATTATCATCATCATCATATGTACTAATATAAATGTAGGTCACAAAAAAATACATAAATTAAACAAAACCTACTATTGCTTGAAGCTGAACTAAAAAGGTTTAACATTAGCTGTTTCCAGGTGGCAACCATTTCCATGCACTTGGCAACCACTTTCTGGCCATTGATTGACGAGAGTCAACTACTTTAGTGACACACCTGTTTCCGGCAGTGGATCAGGAATGGTCCGATTATTTATTTTCCCCCTGTGGAGTTAAGGTCGCTGTCAAAAAATAACTCGTAATTTTCAGAAGCACAAGCGTAAAATTTTGACTTAAATTATTACAAGTACAATCCTCAAGCGTGAACAAACTGTCAAGTACGTCACTGGACGCACAAGGCAAAGAAGAAACAATCGAGTTTTGTTACAACGCATGTGCCACTTTAATTAATGTAACACCCATAGATAGATAGATAGATAGATACTTTATTAATCCCAATAGGACGCACATGTGACGTACAGCAGACTCCTGGCAAAAGCTGGAGGACGCTTTTGCAGGAGACAGAGAGCGCCTGACGTTACATGTGCTGACTGTGTCCTTTACTGCTTGTCTTGTAGAAAAAAGCTGGATGACGCTTTTGTAGATTAAACGGCAGAATTCGGGTATTGCTGTCTTCTTCCAAATCACCAGCACCCACGCTGGGTGCAACACTATAAACAACAATACCTATGTGGCCTCGCTACAACTTCTAAAGATGTTTATTTATGAAAAGAAACAAAAAAGTATATTAAAGCCGAGAAGGATATTTTATTTATTACATTACTATAACAAAAACTGATGATCAATCAGTGGCGTGCGGTGAGGTTCATGGCTGATGAGGCACGGACTCCTTCGGAGTGAGATTTACAGGTATATGAACCCCAAAGAGTAGCTTATTCACAATTCATTTGGCAGCATGCACATTGACTACTGGTTATATGTTTCATTTCGCATCGGCATTCTATACACACACACACACACACACACACACACACACACACACACACACATAGATAGGTAAGGCACATATCTGACTAAGAAAAAACGTTACATTTACAGCGGCGACAGAGAGAGCGGAGAGATCGCATTTGCTCGGCGCCCTCCATGTGTTCTAAATTTGCAGTTCCACAATTCATACTCATTCAATACAAATGCAAGTATAGAGAGGTGTACAAAAAAACGGATTTCAAGTTTGACCTTAATTGAAATATTTAGTTGTTTTTAAAAACTTTTATTTCTGATATTTTAATCAATTTTAAAACCCACTGTTCAACAAAATGATGATAAGAAAAACAAAAGAATATTTTATTCAAGGTCAAAATTTAGTTTTTAAATATTGGATTGTTTTTTTCTTAGTCTGATCCCATTTTTTTTTTTTTTTTTTTTAATTGAAAACCGCTTATGGTCTTACATTAATTTGTAAATCAAGTCCATGCGCCTATTCTTCTCCTGAAAAATCTCTGTCACTTTCTTGTAAAAGTCCTAACTATTTTCCTTTAGTTTTAAAAACCTTAATCTTCAATTTTGGCAGTCAGTCTGAACAAAAAATCAAAATAAACAGATCACGAGTGCCTGTTGGGCTCACATGCGCCCCCTTCAGTGCAGCTCGGTACTGTCTGCCCCACCTTGTGCCTTTTCACTGCGGTTTTATGGCCCATCAGCAAGACTAAATATGTCACACACATTCATTAAAGATATTAGCCAGAATGTGGAAAGTCTGGGTGTATAATAAACGCGTCTGCAAACATATTGGCAACATACAGAGAGAAGCAACAGGCACGCGCGAACTGCCTGCATCAACCCCATCGGTGTGTGAGGGAGAGCGCAGTCTGAGGTGAGGTGAAGCTCGTCGCTGTCGCACCTCGCGTTTCTCCCCTGTATCTGAACAGGAAATGCGGCAATTTGGCGATTTTAACTATTAAAATGATCAAAATTATTGGAAATATACAGAAAACAATTTTAAGGCACAGACCTGTGGACACATTTATTTTATGTTATCATTATTAGTGTTTTTTTTACTTTCATGATGACAGGTGAGACTCTGCCCCACTGCTTGCCCTGACCACACGTCCCTGCAATGAATATATACTTCATATTCATTTAATTATACATGCTACATCTCATATTGTTATGGAAACAATTGGAAAATAGACAATAAAGAAGCTCTCTTTTAAAATATTGAAGTTAGAATTTGATAATTATTTGAATACATAATGTTAAAAACAAAAAAGTAAAGCATAATTCTTTCAATTATATTTATGATAGGATACATTTTAAAAATGCTTTACAGGTTATATTTTATCTGTGTTATTTCATTATTGTAATTACTGCAATTTGATTTAATGTAATATATTTTAAAGTATCTTGTTTTTACCCCCAAAATTGAATTCTGAACTCTAGGGTGTGTTACTACCACGTGTTGGGTGGAGGGTGAAGTACTCGGGACATTTTAAATTGCTTGCAGGGTCGGCCCTAGGAGGTCACAGAGTGCAGGGCCTGGGCAACTCCACTAGAGTGTGATAACCCTATGATGTGTGTGTGTGTGCATTTATATGTATGTGAAAAGTTCATTAAAAATAAATCGTTAAAGGTGTCAAACTTTATTTCAAATAGATTTTAATGTCTGCAGTAGAAACGATGGGTAATGGTCACTTTTCCAAGCCATGCTTCCACAGCAAATTCGCAAGCATTTAATTAAAAACCTCACTTGAAAGCAGTGCCGTCACGGAGCTGCTTCCGAAGTTAATATTATGCAAAGCCCCCGATTTTTATGTCTGTTTTGTATACAGTATATTCATATCCTTCGGGATGGCTCATAATTCCGTGCCTCCCACCCCAACTCCAAATATATGACCAAGAGTGCCGAAATCCAAAGGTTGCATGGAACCTTCCGCAATATCTCGCTCTCTTTTACATGTTTAACACACATCTGGACACACACTCAACCGTTTAACCAAAAATTTCCACCCTAAACCGATAGCGATGGGGGCATCTACGGTGATGTCCATGGCCTATATATAATAGCACAGTAGATTTCAACTCCATAGTATGGATCACATAATACTAACAGCGCTCAATATGGAGTGACTTGTGTGTGTCAGTGTGCTGATGACTGATCTGCGCCTTGTCTCTCAGCCTCTCTGCAGTGCTCCGGAAAGACACCTTTTGAATTTTGGGGGCAGCACAGCAAATTCAACCCGATCTGCAACAGTAGATTTGTTATCCTTTTCAATGGCGGGATTCATAAACGGCAAAGAACAGAAGATTGATTACTGTAAATACGTGAGCTGTCTTCTGTAAATCAGTCATCACGTGTTGATGGTAATGATTCCCGAACAAATCTCTTATGCCATCCTGTTTCTGTCAAAATTATTTTGTTGAATTAGGTTATAAATATATCACATCCTGATGGTTTATTATTATTTTATCTTAGGGGACTCTTTAATCCGATTAATCTCGGGTTTGCACTACGCGCAGAATGTGCAATGCTGCCGCCTTAGTCAGTCGAGTGACAGGACGGCACGATCAGTGTGTGATGGATTTGACTGTGACGGCGTATTTTCTTCGTATAGCGAACTCGTTACTTTTGTGCTCCACAAAATATTGTAAAGAACTAATAAATGAAATATCCCTTTACTTGATTGAATAACATCTGTTGATTTAAGGATTTCATCTTCTTTCTCAAATATGACAACACAGAGTATTAAACCTTTATTTTCCGTCTACTCGGTTTTAAATAAGGCAGAACAAAGAAAACATATGAAGACAAATGAGGATTATTTTTCATTTTTTCAACCTACAACATTAGGGCAGTGGAACCCCAGACAACGGTTGATTAAATATAATCTCAAGAAAAGATTAGGGATATTAATAATACTAATAACAGGAGCAATAACAATGATACAGTGTAAAAGGGGAATATTTATTAAAAGTGCCGGGGCTCCAGAAATGAGGCGTCTTATTCTATTTTAGTAAAACTCTTCCTTATCATATAGTACATTCCGCCTGACGGTGTTAGTTTTTTTTTATATAGATAAATAAATAATTTAGGCATCAGACACTAGAAGCCGCTGTCGCTTTTCGTTGCCAATCTGTAGCTGCGAAAAATAAATTTAAAGTTTAACAGACGTCATTGAATTGGATCTTGAGTTTCTGTAAAGTTAATGCAAATGGCCAGGAGATGTCACTAGAGAGCTCAGTGTCAAATACCTTGAAACGTCGACACGACTTCCGACACAATTGCTTCAATTGTTTGCATGCTTCACGAGGCTTCATAACACCCATCACTAGTCCGTGGGGCTTATGTGCGCGCGACCTGCAGGGGTTCAATCTTAAACAGAAAGCTGGCCGGGACGTGTTGCAAGGTATGGCGTGAACGTGCCAGGGTCTACCTGGATATGTGCGTGGCGGATTGGCAGGATAATACTGCCCGTTAAATTTAAGCAGTTGCCGGCCGACAGCGGTCGTCAGTGGACCTAAAGGCGAGGTTGGGTTAAGCACTGCTAAGCTATAGAGGGGGCGTTTGGGTTACTTAAATACATAACCATTTTACAAAGCTGTTATTTATTTATTTTAACACTTAGCTCCAAGTGATACAGTGGAACTTCGGTTCACGAACGTCTCTGAACACGTACAAATCGGGTTGCGACCTAAAAGTTCGCCAAACTTTTGCATCTGTTCACGACTCGATATACGAACAAGCCAGTTTCCCCTTCGGTTTGTGCGCGTCGATGATTTCCGCAAGTGTTTAGTCTCTCCCTGTGCAGCGCGCGAGAAAGACACACCGACGAGAGAGACACGCACGCACGCACGCACACACAGACGAGAGAGACACACGCACGTGCGTGCGCAAGAAACACACACGAGACAGCGAGCGAGGCTTGTTTTTAAAGAGAAAGATTCCAGCATTGTTTTAATCTCGTATTTAATGAAGACTTTTTTCTGTTGGATTTTATCCTCCACTTCACTTCTGTTTACAGCGATCGGTTCGTAGCGTGCATTGTTGCAATGTTACTTTTCTTGGTTGTTTATTAAATTATGGATTTTTCAAATGTTCATTTTCTTCTGTGCTTAAAACTCATTAAAAAAAGTGTTTTTTGGGTGCGGTGTGTAGCGCTATAGCGCGAACTCTTGCAATGTTAATTTTCTCTGTTCAAGGTTTTCTCAGTGTTATTCAATGTTTTTACATTTAGTTTTACGCTGTGTATTCTATGGTATAATTAACTATATTTGTGCTTAAAAATCTTTAAAAAAATATATTTACATACAGTTCGTACGGTCTGGAACGGATTATTTGTATTTACATACAATCCTATGGGGGAAATTACTTCGGGTCACGACCAAATAGGGTTACGACCAGAGTTTTGGAACGAATTACGGTCGTGACCCGAGGTTCCACTGTAGTTTTGGTGGAGGTGTATATACAGTGTATACTTATTGGGAGTGGTGCAAATATTTTTCCTTTTTGTATATACAGACACACTCGATTTTTCTTGTACCTATTTTTGTCTATTTTATTCCCCTTTTGAGGAGCTTCCCGAGATAGGGATAAAGAAGGAAATCTGACCACGTTTGTGTGAACATAGTTTTCGTATATAGAAATGTTGGACTGCTAGTTACTGTAACTACACGTTTTTTTTTGTTCTTTTCCTGTTTGTGCCTCCATTTGCTTTTTGATAGTGTCAATGCTGAAGGACTGTGCAACAAAGCCACACTTGATACTGCGGTGTTTTTGTTGTTCAGCACTCTTGTAAATAAACTTTCACCTTTCACCCTTCAATTCTGGATCTGTGTCTCCGCTCTGCTCTGATCCCATTCGGCTCATGATCCATCGAGATGCCCAGAGTGTAGGTTGGAGTCACTTTCCCACTACAAGGGATATCATACTTTTACACATTTTTCTGCCCTCTCTTGTCTACTGTTTGCCTTATCGGTGGTTATTCTACATGCCAGTAGCTACTCTGCATTTCTCCAGCCAGCTGTTGCAGCAGTCAAATATAAACTTTAAACACTCACACACCAAGACATTTTCACTTTCCCGTGCCCTTTTCTCCTTGAATGAATTGATATCATCAACAGCTTTTAACTTTCCTTCTCTGAACGTTTGACGATTTCTGCTGTATAGTAAAACAGGAAGGTCTGTGTGTGTCTTTCCTTTAGAGCGGTGTGATTGGGCAGAGTGGCTTTGGTGACACAATCGAAAGAGGAGGTGCAAGTGTCAGACACACAAAATATAGGAGCAGCATGGCAGGTTCAATGAGAGAGTCGCCTTCAAAGAGGGGATGCATAAAATCAAGCAGGATGGTGATGAATATGCCTTAAAAAATGACACTGAGAAGCAGGTTTTAAGGGAACGCGCTCGAGAAAGGGAAAAATCTGGTGAAAAGAAGTTCAGGCACATGCAGATACAGAGGAAAGACATGGAAAGTGCACATCAGCCAAAAGAAAGGAAAAATGTTAAAATTATTCTAGTACCTGTCTTCGGCGTGGTTAGTTCTCTATATTTGCTGTTCTAACACCTGCAACAACTGCTTCAAGGAAAAGGACACCTCCCAGCCACTTGCATCAGCTACTTCACATGCCAGTAACTGCATGACTTCACTATGGATTTGGACATAATTGTATCTACATTCTTAATAATAATAATTCTTTGCATTTATATAGAGCTTTTCTCACTACTCAAATTGCTCAGCAATTGCAGGTTAAGGGCCTTGCTCAAGGGCCCAACTGAGCAGAGTCCCTACACCTAAATTGTTTTATCGTGGAAGGCTTTTGAGTTGACCCTTCCCTAAAACAGTGCAGCCTGTGAGTCTTATGGCCATTCAACTTACGACCGCTACCATCTCATTGACAACCGATATTTTTCACCATGACAGCTCTGTATGCCGTGACTCATTCATCTCGATCTCAGTTTATTACCTGCAGCGGTTTTGACTACATTCAATTACATTTGCCTTACAATTATTAAAAAAAGGCAATCTATCGACACAAAAATTAAAGGTGATCAATCGGTATTAGGGAGGAAGGAAAGCGATCGCATGTGTCTTTAATTTATGCCATTGGTGTTTGCTGCACTGCTGCCTTCTGCCTTTGAGTCCAGTTAACCTCCGAAGCTTCTATGTTGTCACTTACGATGTGCCGCTTCGTGAACACCGCCCAGAAGGGGCAGTGAAACCACAATTAACTCTTTTTTATCTATTAATGCTTATTATTAACAGACTGAAATGTTAAAACATATGAGTGCTCAGTCTTGGCCGGTACAATTCCTCCTCTCGCAGTTAACACCATGAACACTCGGAGAGGCGCACACTGACTGATGACGTAGCATAACACAGACAAAGAAAGGATTCGAGAAGCTGTTAAAGGTTCGGCACTCATGCAAACAGTAGCAATAACGAAACGAAACGAAATAAAATAAAAAAGAAAATCTACATAATGTGCTAATAACGATTATTATAAAGAATGACGTAAGGAACTTGTTATACAGTACTATACATACAGTCACGTTTGAATACATAAACACCTTACGTCCAGATTGACTTACGGCCGGTCTGTTTGAATTACCTGTAGTTTGATTCCCATGTCCATGTTCTTTTGTTAAACAGATCCCCACATAAGTCCTCCAGCTCTGCTCTAGTTCTCTTCCTCTTGCACTTACTTGCCTCGGAAGGAGACACAGCTCGCTAGCAGACACTTAATGCGCTTGCAGCTCGACTCCCGACATCAAACAGAACTGACTGACTGCTGCTGTAATTCACTTCTCGTATTAGAACACCTCTCCGCTTTTATATTGAAAAGAGTTATTCTGCACCTAAATATCTAAAATGACATATAATTAATGCTGTAATTAAGTGTAAAGGATAGATTGGACCCACGTTGTCACAGGTGTCTGGTCACACTTATAGGTAATCTAACTTAGACACCATTAAAATATCCGACTACGCCACCCAGTTTTATTAAGAGACTGGGAACTCCTGAAATTTACCAATAATAGCACACAGGTTTCTTTAAATTGGGCGGTGAGTAAACACACAATGAAAGACACAACAGTAATTTCAGAAAAAGGCAACAGTGAGTTCTATTGTACAAGACAATATAAGGTACATTAAAAAGATAAACGAACATAACAGAACCTAAACATATCAGGAATTAATTTCCCTTTTTTAAAAGGAAAATACACAGTCCACACTCTAAAAGTCTGTAAAAACAAGAATTGTAGGATACAACCTTTAAGTGGTGCAGAGTCCAGTTTGGGCACTGTGTTACCCCAACACTTAATTGTTCATGGATGCACTCTGTTCCCCGGCAGAAGTTGTGTCAAATTGTTGAATCCCTGTCAGCGTCTCTTCGTTGTTCCTTTTTCTTCCACTCTGGGCTCCTTGTGTGGCTGGGACCTAGGCACGCCTCATTCCTTGTCTGTCAGCTTCGCTTGGTCCTCTCATGCGGCTTCCCTCTTTCGCTGGACCCACAACTGATGTCTCCTTGTAGAGCTGTCTCTTCCTCCCTGGAAGTAAATGTTGCCGTCCTTGTGCCTCACGTCGTGCCAGCCAGGTACCCTTGTCTGCCTGCGAGCCCCTGTGCCCTGTCCGAGTGTCTTGGCAGCGTTTTCTGTGGACTCTCCCTCCTGCCTTCTGCTGGCCAGGAGTTTATATTTACTTCAGCCCCTGCTGTTGTCAGTCCTGGACAAACAGTGTAATCAATGGCACATCTAAATTACCTGGGTTTAACAATTAATAAAAACACAAGTTAACAAAATGTATGGTTACCAAACATTAATAAGTACAGATATGTGGATTAGGAACCAATATTTCCAAGCCAGGTAAATACAAACATTCTCTAAGGCCAGACTTCAAAGCAGTGACTCCCTTGCAGGACAGCAAATACCATTAATAGGTACAGATAGCCTTTTAACTTCTCACCCCCCAGTCCCAACAGTGGGTGCCTAATGGAACCACCCAGTGCACAAAAAAATGTAAAAGTCCCCCTCTGACACACATTTATTAGCATATCTATAAAAGCACGATAATCATCTGAAGTGCCTTTCCAAATTAGAAATATATCATCAGTGTAACAGAACTAAATTTACTAATTGATCAATGAACGGAATATCCGAAGAAAAGATAAATTGTTCAAAGTCTGGTACATAGAAATTGAAGAGGTGAGTTCCAAAACCTGCTAAGTACATTTTTCGGCAAACTTTAGGTGAAGCATGGTTGTGACTCATCAAAGGGTCGGCTATGTGCTTGGTATTGAAGTGGGCTTCAAAACCTGCTAAGTACCAAAATATAGTGCTATAAATTTTGATGTGAGTTATAAAACTTGTTAAATACATAACCAGCTTAGTTCCAAAAGCTGCTAAGTACACCAGCCAATCATCTCAGCACATTCGCCGCGTGACAAAAAAATGGCGGACGTAAATATGGAGTTTGATGAACTTGGACAAACCAGATGAAGAAACTGCAATGCAGGGTACTGACAGTGACATTGACCCAGATTTTGAACCGTACTCATCAGGCGATCCACATCTGATAACACAGTCTGAATTGATCGATTTGGTCAGAGATTTGGGTCTGTCCAAAGCAAAAGCCGAGCTGCTGGGTTCGAGACTGCAGGAATGGTGTTTGCTGTCACCAGGTACAAAAATTTCTGTGTTTCGAGGCCGACATTATGATATAACCAAATTTTTTGCACAAGTCGACAGTCTGTTTCTGTTGTGACATTGAAGGATTGTTCTTAGCCTTGAGTTGTGATCACAACCTGGAAGAGTGGCATCTCTTCATTGATTCGTCAATGTTAAGCCTGAAAGCTGTTCTGCTACACAATGGCAACGTTTATCCTTCAGTACCTGTTGGCTACGCAGCACACATGAAAGAAACGTATGAGAATATGGAACTGTTTCTGAAGCACGTCCAGTATAGCAGGTACAACTGGAATATCTGTGGAGTCGTTGCTCTGTTACTAGGACTGCAGCTCGGCTGTACAAAGTACTGTTGTTTCATCTGTGAATGGGACAGCCGTGCCAAAGAGTCGCACTATTCTCGACAGAACTGGACACTCCGTAAAAAGTTAGTTCCAGGACAGAAAAATGAGGGACATGAATCACTTGTCAACCCGGAAAAGATATTTTTGCCCCTCTTCACATAAAACTGGGACTCATGAAGAATTTTGTGAAAGCACTGAACAAGGAAGGTGAAGGTTTTTGTTATTTAAGACCGATGTTCCCAAGAATGATTGACGCCATGATCAAAGAGGGCATTTTTGTTGGCCCCCAGATCAGACATGTTATAAGTGACAAGCGGTTTGAAGATCTGTTAGTTGGGCTGGAAAAAAATTGCCTGGAAAGCCTTCAAAGACATTGCTGCCAATTTTCTGGGCAATTACAGAGCCCCAAACTACAGTCAGCTGGTAGACAAACTTCTCAAAGCATACAAGAAAATGAAGTACAACATGTTACTCAAGATTCATTTCCTCCACTCACACTTGGACTTCTTCCTCGCAAATCTCGGTGCTGTCAGTGACGAACACGGTGAAAGGTTTCACCAGGACATTGCTACGATGGAGAAATGATACCAGGGCAACTGGAATCCATTAATTCTTGCTGACTACTGTTGGACACTGCAACGTGATGCACCAGACATTGAATACAAAAGAAAATCAGGAACAAAACACTTTTAATTCTGATTAATTTAATAGCTTATACGAAACATAAACATGACTAAATACGTTATTGTCCGTAAACATATAAATGTCTATTTCTCAGAGTTTCTACGTGGTGCAGTAAAACCAAAACTATACTTGTGCATACCTAGTAGGTACCTGTCACAATCAACAAAAACTTTTCAGGAAGCAAGACTTTTCAAAGAAACTGTTGTGCAGTGTAATCTTTACTTGGTGGTCTAAGGGTGGGTGGTACCAACAAGCAAAAATATGTTGAATGTGCCTGAAATAATAATAATAATAATAATAATAGTCTGTTCTGGAGTCCAGAACAAGGTAGAGGCAACCAAGTGGATCCCTCAAGAGAGTTGGTGCAACAGGATGAGGAAAACACATATCTATGCTCTCCAATTTCAGTCTGCTAATGGCGTCTGCAATCATACATGCCTTATTATGCCAGAGCAGTCTGGAGATACAAATGTGAGAGCTGCAGAGGAATCAAAAAACACTTTACTGTATGCCTTTGAGTGAATAACCACGCTAGGCCATTATGCAGAGTTGTTTGTAGGCGAGTAGGGAGTGGCGTGGTCTGGCTCCATATCAACAAGGTCAGGGGAGGAAAAATAATTCTGCTGTACCACATTATGTAGGACAACACATGTAAACGGTGATGCAGACCTTCATTGGTAGAGCAGCCTCCATCCTACTGCAGCCAGACACCACCGGGAGTCCAGTTGTGTGCACCCTACAAGTGCATGGGCAGCATTGTAACACCTTACCTCAGCATTTTGGTGGTTTAGGAAAGGTGTAAGGCACCAGCATCTGGGCAGGTAGCCACTGTCTCCTAGCACAAGTAAAGTGATGATGGCTCTTACAATGAATAATGAATAAGGTTCAGCTAGTTATCTTAACCAACAAGCCAGCCATCACTTAGGGCACCATCTGCTACCACTGCTTTGCCTCAAAATTAATGAACCAGTGAGCCATAGCATTTGCCAGTCTCATTTTGGCATCACAAATGACTTGCACATTATTGGAATGTCACTTCTTATGGCAACCAAAAGCAGGTTCAGACTCACTAGGTCCTCTTATCCATATTACTAACCGAGAATACTAAACCGGATGATGGACGCAGGCACATCCGGCCATGGGCCGTAGCTGCAAAAAGACGTACTGCGCCGGCGCAACAAACAGTCCGCGAGAGTCGGCTGAGGACCCGAGAAAGGCGGACAAAAGAGGGCGAGAGAGGCGGATGAGGGTCCGCGAGAGATGCAGGCGCAAAAAGAGTCCGACAAGAGCACAGAAAACAGGAGTGAGCACATACAGAAAGGAGTCACAAAAATGAGGCTCAACAAGCACCAAAATAAGGAAAAAAAACATTACAGAGTACTCAAACGAGGGGAAAGCACGAAACACATTGCACACGAAACTAAACACAACAAAAAAAAAAGAACAGACGAGCGCACAATAGCAAGGCACGACCATACCCCCGCCACCCTACAGGCACGGGACGGGACGGGACACACACCAAGAGGGGGATTCAACAAGCCCATGGAAGACCAAAAAAAAGAACACGAAACCACCCCACAGACCCTACAAGCAAGGGACGGGACACACAAAGAGGGGGATTCAAACAAGACACAGGAACACAAAAAGAAACAAAACGCTCGCGCAACAACGATCCCCCCCCCCACACATCCATAAGAAAAAATGTCTCGACTCCAAAAACGCAAAGCTCAACTAAAGCTTCTAACTAACGATGTACCTAAAAGTAAAAACTTTATGAACTGCATTAGATCCTACAATAGTTCATTTGCTTTGGCATATACCGGAGTAAATATCAGGCCACCAAAAGGCAATGGCCCATACTACTTTCGCATATGTGCACAAATACTGCATCGCATTGGAACAGTGCACCCTGAAACAAATCAACAACGCAAATATGCACAAATCTACATCCTAGATCCACATGACGCAATCTATCAATCAAAGTGCTGCATCGCAACAGGCACGGATTCAAAACGAAACACCTCCCATCTCAGACATACGTTAATGGCAGCGAAGGCTACAACGGGCTTCTCACACAGCACAGGCAAATCGATTACAGCTCCAAAACAACACGTCCCAAATACTACACATGCAACAACGCGCCTCTCAAACGGCACAAGGAAAACATACACCAGGAAAATTCATTCGGATTAATGAATGTCATTTGCAATCATTGTCATTCAGTTCACTTCCCTGAAGAAACAACTGGCAATACAAGTTATACATTTACACGTTGTTGTCAAAAAGGTCAAATTAGACTGCCTTCTTTACATTCATATACTGAATATCTACAGAACCTTATAACTGACGATGTACCTGAAAGTAAAATCTTTATCAACTACATTAGATCCTACAAATCGGTATCCACTATGAACATTAACGGTGGCACTGCACGTG
Source organism: Erpetoichthys calabaricus (assembly GCF_900747795.2). Taxonomy (NCBI): domain Eukaryota; kingdom Metazoa; phylum Chordata; class Cladistia; order Polypteriformes; family Polypteridae; genus Erpetoichthys; species Erpetoichthys calabaricus. The sequence goes on from NC_041394.2 coordinate 326,945,308, forward strand.
ACATCCGTCTTGAAAAAATGTTGTTTATTGATGAATGTTCAATGACATGAAGTCACTTACTCAACACCATTCATAAACTTCTACAAACGTTTATGAATAATAATATTAGATTTGGAGGAAAGGTACTTTTATTACGAGGAGATTTTAGACAGTGATTAGCTATTCTTCCAGATGCCATGCACTCAGCTATTGTTCAGTGCACCTTAAAATACGCAGACAATTGGCATTACTTTCAAAAGATACAGTTAATAAAAAAGATACGATGTCCAGAACCAGATCATAACAATTGCTTATTACAACTGAGAGATGGTACACTCACCAATACAGCTGGACTTCAGGCACATATTATTACAATTCCTCAAGCCTTTATCTGCGACGACTTAGTTACAGAGAGATTTGGAACAGCAATCTCATTAGACCAAATGCCCCTTTTAACACAACGCACTATATTATGTCCAAAAAATATTAATGTGGAAAACATTAATACCCAAGTCATTCCATTACTTCCTGGAGAGACACAACTCTTTCTAAGCTCTGACAAACTTGACTCTGATCACGATAATAACCATCTTAAATGACCTTACAAGTTCTGAGCTGGAATTACCTTTTACACTTAAACGGCGTGTACAAAGAAATTTTCAAATAAACCTTTACACTGTGCCACACACTTTAGTGTTTGATTTCTATTTGCATCATCTACACCGTCACACTATTCTATATCTCATTCATACATCACGCTCTTTGTCATTCCCAACACCAGGGGTTGGCGAGCGAAGCCCACCCCACAGACCCTACAAGCAACGGACGGGACACACACAAAGAGGGGGATTCAAACAAGACACAGGAACACAAAAAGAAAGAAGACGCTCGCGCAACAACAATCCTCACCCCCCCCCCCCCCCCCCACACACACACATCCATAAGAAGTGACACCCAAAGCCACATATTCTAAAGTGAACGTCAACACCTTCACACTAGACAGCATAGGTGTCAGCATAGGTGGATCTCCTTACAATAAAGCACTATTAACCGTTCAACTGCAGAAAAGGAAACATATTAACAGTGACTGCGATCCTCCGGAGTGGCAGCAAATCTGTTAATAAATGGTCGTACATGTCACTCAATATTCAAAATACTGGTCCCAATCATAGAGACATCAGTATCCACTATGAACATTCACAGTAGCAATGCCCGAGACATCCGTCTTGCAAAACTGATAATTATTGATGAATGTACAATGGCATCCAGTCACTTACTCAACACCATTGATAAACTTCTACAAACGTTGATGAATAATAATATTCCCTTTGGAGGAAAAGTTCTTTTATTAGGAGGAGATTTTAGACAATGCTTAGCTATTGTTCCACATGCCATGCGCTCAGCTATTGTTCAGTCCACCTTAAAATACGCAGACAATTGGCATTGCTTTAAAACAATACAGTTGGTACAAAACATGCGATGTCCAGATCCAGAATATAACAGTTGGCTAATACAACTGGGAAATGGTACACTCACAAATACAGATGGACTTCACCCAGATATTATTTCCATTCCACAATCCTTCATCTCAGACGACTTAGTAAAAGAGATATTTGGAACAGCAATCACATTAGACCAAATACCCCTGTTAACACAACGCACTATATTATGTCCAAAAAATATTAATGTTAATCACATTAATAACCAAGTCATTTCATTACTTCCTGGAGAGACACAGATCTTTCTAAGCTCTGACAAAGTTGACTCTGATGACGACAATGAACATATAAATTTCCCCTTAGAATATTTGAACACTATTAACCCTGCCGGATTACCACAACACGACCTTGCCCTTAAAAACGGAACAATAATCATGCTATTAAGAAACCTTAACACAAAACAGGGTTTATGCAATGGCACACGGTTAGTCGTCAACACCATGACACGCAATGTTATTCAAGCAACAGTTCTTACAGGATCACATGCTAACAATACTGTTCTCATTCCTAGAATTGACCTTACAAGTTCTGAGCTAGAATTACCTTTTACATTGAAATGCCGACAGTTCCCCATTAAACCTGCATTTGCCATGACCATCAACAAATCACAAGGACAAACCATGGACAAGGTTGGCATCTACCTCTCTGAACCCGTTTTTGGACATGAACAACTTTATGTTGCCTTCTCACGTGTTCGCCGTTCATCTGACGTTAAAGTTAAAATTATAAATAATCCATGCCAAGGAAGACTCATTCAAGGACAAGACACCATCTTTACTACTAATGTTGTATACAAAGAAATATTCCAATAAAACATTAATATATGACAAACACTCTATTTGTTATTTCTATGGGCATCATCCAAAGCTGCACACTATTCTATATCTAATTCATACATCTGACTCTTTCTCATGTCCCAACGCCAGGGGTTGGCGAGCGAAGCGAGCAGGGGGCAGAGCCCCCTAGTTGCAATAGAAATGCAGTCAATTGCCCAGATTACATTAGGAAAACTGGACTCTGCAGCAAATTGCCTTTTTATGTGAGCCTGTACACCTACGCCATACTGTGGGTGGTACATGCCAGTTGGTTAATGCCTTCTAGCATAACAAACGTGATGGAGCTGAATCTTGGATGAGATATTCCTGACTAGTCTGTCATTCCCTCTGGGAGGTGTCTGTTACTAAAAAAAAGACAACCATTGTTAAAACCTGGACATGAACTGGTGTAACCCAATGTCACACATTCTGTCTTTCTAATGCCCAACTCTGCACATACACTGCCCTCCATAATATTTGGGACAGACACATTTTTCTTTGATGTACCCCTCTGCTCCACAGTTTCAAATTACAAATCAAACAATTCAGATGTGATTACACTGCACATCACTGACTCTCATTTAAGGGAATTTGCATACATTTTGGTCACAGCATGTAGAAATGACAACACTTATTCTACATAGACTCCCCCATTTCAGGGCACCATAATGTTTGCAGGTCAGCAATGTCAGGTCTATTAAAGCTGTCATATTTAGTTCTTTGTCGCATGTCCCTTGCATGAAACGACTACTAGAAGTCAGAGATTCATAGACATCACCAGGTGCTGAGGATCTTCTCCAGCAAGCCTCTCATGCAGCCATTTTCAGCTCCTGTTTGTTTCAGTGGTTTGTCCCCTTAAATGTTCTCTTCAGAATATGGAAGGCCTGCTCAGTTGGATTTGAATCAGGCAACGGGTTTGGCCATTCCAGAATTTTCCATTGTTTTGGCTTTGAAACATTCCTGTGTTGCCTTAGCCTGTTAGTTTGGATCATCGTCTTCTTGTATAAAGCCCCATCCAGTGAGTTTGGAGGCCTTTACTGGACCTTGAGCAGATCAGATGTTTCCATATACCTCAGAATTCACTGGGTGACTGCCGTCCGCAGTCTCATCATCACTGAAGAGAAGTGTGCCAATACCCGTGGTAGCCATACATGACCAAGTCATGACACCCCCACCGCCATGTTTAACAGATGAGATGGTCTGCTTAGGTTCTTGGGCAGTTCCTTTTTGTCTCCACACTTTGCTCTTGTCATCACTCAGAGGTTCATTTTTGTCTCATTTGTCTACAAGACATTTTTCCAGAATTCTGCAGGCTCTTTTAAGTTGTTTTTCACAAACTGTAATCTGGCCATCCTGTTTTGTGGCTAACTAGTGGTTTCCATCTTGCAATGTGGCCTCTCTGTTTCTGTTCATGAAGTTTTCTGCTGATAGTCATCTCTGACACACACACATCGGCCCCCTGAAGACTGCATATGATCTGTCAGACAGGTGTTTGGGGGTCTCTTTTACCATAGTGAGGGCTTGTCTGTTGTTCTTGGCCTACCAGTCCTTTTGTGATTATAGAGCTCACCAGTGTGTTCTTTGTTCTTAATGATATTCCAGACAGCTGATTTAGATAAGCCTAAGGTTTTACCGAAGTCTTGAATGGTTATATTCTTTTTCAGCCTCATAATGGCTTCTTAGACTTTAATTGGCACAGCACTTATCCTCATGTTAGCAACTCCAGACTCCAAAGGGTAGAAGCAAGTAAGCCGAGGTATCTTATGAACCAATGAAACACACCTGAGGAATCACAAACACTTATGATGCCAATTGTCCATAATACTATTGTGTCCTGGAACAGGGGGACCATGCAGAAAAAGTGTTGTCATTTCTACCTGGTGTAAGCAAAATATGTGCAATTACCCTTAAATGAAAGTCTGAATTGTGAATTTTAATCATGTCTAAATTATTAATTCATTCATTTTCCACTGCTTATCCAAAGCTGGGCCAAGAAGGCAACAATCTTAGCAGTGAGGCCCATACGTCCCTTTTCCCAGCCACATTGGCCAACTCATACTTTGGCATCCCAAAGCATTTCCAGGTCATCTGAGAGATACAATCCACCCAGTAAGCCCTGGGTCTTCACTGGGGTGTCTCTAAAACCTCCATCAGGAGGTCCAGAAGGCATCCATATCAGATATCTGAACCACCTCAATTGGCTCCTCTCAATGTGGAGGGTTAGCGGCTGTACCCTGAATCGCTACTGAATATCTGCACTTCTCACTCTATCTCTAAGGGTGTTTTGCTTGATTTTTATTTACTAGAATTGTTTGATTTGTAATTTAAACTGTGGAGCAGAGGAGTCAGTCAGTCATTTTCCAACCCGCTATATCCTAATGCACGGTCACGGGGGTCTGCTGGAGCCAATCCCAGCCAACACAGGGCACACACATCAAGCACACACTAAGGGACAATTTACAGTGCATCCGGAAAGTATTCACAGCGCATCACTTTTTCCACATTCTGTTATGTTACAGCCTTATTCCAAAATGGATTAAATTAATTTTTTTCCTCAGAATTCTACACACAACACCCCATAATGACAACGTGAAAAAAGTTTACTTGAGATTTTTGCAAATTTATTAAAAATAAAAAAATTGAGAAAGCACATGTACATAAATATTCACAGCCTTTGCCATGAAGCTCAAAATTGAGCTCAGGTGCATCCTGTTTCCCCTGATCATCCTTGAGATGTTTCTGCAGCTTCATTGGAGTCCACCTGTGGTAAATTCAGTTGACTGGACATGATTTGGAAAGGCACACTCCTGTCTATATAAGGTCCCACAGTTGACAGTTCATGTCAGAGCACAAACCAAGCATGAAGTCAAAGGAATTGTCTGTAGACCTCCGAGACAGGATTGTCTCAAGGCACAAATCTGGGGAAGGTTACAGAAAAATTTCTGCTGCTTTGAAGGTCCCAGTGAGCAAAGTGGCCTCCATCATCTGTAAGTGGAAGAAGTTCGAAACCACCAGGACTCTTCCTTGAGCTGGCCGGCCATCTAAACTGAGCGATCGGGGGAGAAGGGCCTTAGTCAGGGAGGTGACCAATAACCCGATGGTCCTCTGTGGAGAGAGGAGAACCTTCCAGAAGGACAACCATCTCTGCAGCAATCCACCAATAAGGCTTGTATGGTAGAGTGGCCAGACAGAAGCCACTCCTTAGTAAAAGGCACATGGCAGCCCACCTGGAGTTTGCCAAAAGGCACCTGAAGGACTCTCAGACCATGAGAAAGAAAATTCTCTGGTCTGATGAGACAAAGATTGAACTCTTTGGAATGAATGCCAGGCATTACGTTTGGAGGAAACCAGGCACCGCTCATCACCAGGCCAATATCATCCCTACAGTGAAGCATGGTGGTGGCAGCATCATGCTGTGGGGATGTTTTTCAGCGGCAGGGACTGGGAGACTAGTCAGGATAAAGGGAAAGATGACTGCAGCAACGTACAGAGACATCCTGGATGAAAACCTGCTCCAGAGTGCTCTTGACCTCAGACTTGGGCGACGGTTCATCTTTCAGCAGGACAATGACCCTAAGCACACAGCCAAGATATCAAAGGAGTGGCTTCAGGACAACTCTGTGAATGTCCTTGAGTGGCCCAGCCAGAGCCCAGACTTGAATCCGATTGAACATCTCTGGAGAGATCTTAAAATGGCTGTGCACCGACGCTTCCCATCCAACCTGATGGAGCTTGAGAGGTGCTGCAAAGAGGAATGGGCGAAACTGGCCAAGGATAGGTGTGCCAAGCTTGTGGCATCATATTCAAAAAGACTTGAGGCTGTAATTGCTGCCAAAGGTGCATCGACAAAGTATTGAGCAAAAGCTGTGAATACTTATGTACAGTACATGGGATTTCTCAGTTCATTTTTAATAAATTTGGTAAAAACCTCAAGTAAACTTTTTTTCACGTTGTCATTATGGGGTGTTGTGTGTAGAATTCTGAGGAAAAAAATGAATTTAATCCATTTTGGAATAAGGCTGTAACATAATAAAATGTGGAAAAAGTGATGCGCTGTGAATACTTTCCGGATGTACTGTAGGACCGCCAATGTGCCTAACCTGTATGTCTTTGGAGTGTGGAAGAAAACCCACGCAGACACGGGGAGAACATGCAAAATCCACGCAGAGAGAACCCAGGAAGCGAACCCAGGTCTCCTAACTGCGAGGCAGCAGCGCTACCAGTGCGCCACCGTGCTGCTCAGAAGAGGAGTAAATCAAGGAAAAATGTGTCTTTGTCCCAAACGTTATGGAGGGCACTGTAGTTCGAGAAGAACAGCTCTTAGAAGTCCATATCTGCTCATAAGCCAGTCCTGATCATGGGCCAACAATTCTACTGGTTTCTAAAAGCAAATGTGCTTTTTCACAGTCTTCAAACAACAACACACAAGCCATGTTATGTGAAACCAGTAGGCTATGAGCAAGCTGGAGGGCAAGTATGGCTTTCTATATGCAATTTATTGACAAGAAGGGATTGTATTCATTTCTCATATAAACTAAAGAAAGCCCGAGTACTGTAAGTTCTTCAGTGCAAATACACACAGCTATGGCCCTTTTAAAGGGAACTACAACAGTCTTTACAATCGAAGGCATCACGTCTGAGGCTCAAGGTTTGTCACATTGTAATAACAGCTCAGTGATAGGAGTTATTATTCATGCAAGTCTTTTTTTAACTGGTTTGCCTGCATTTTCCTATTTCCTACGGGTGTCATCATTTTCCACTTTCTCTGAAATTTTGCATAAGGATGGATCAGAGTTGCCATAAATACACACAGATTCTCCCATCAAGCTTTCTTTTATATCAAGTTTGGCTTGCCAGAGACTGACCTGGAACAGACAGGCCAAAGAATATAGGGTGGTCCAGATCTAATTATGCAAATTTCATTACGTTATAACTTAAGTTTATTACATAGAGAATTCATAGCACCTGCCCTGCACAGAGATTTCACTAAAAAATCTTTTTGTTGCCGATAGATGGCAGCACCTGCCCTGCATTCTAAAATGGCGGGGAGACGGTTGTCAGTCGAACAGATGCATAATTAGATCTGGACCTCCCTGTAGATCTCCTGGGACCTGACGCCGCAGCATCGCCTCTAGCCGAGAGTGAAAGTGCAAGTGAGTCGGCCAGGAAATCTCGTTGATTCCAGAAGGTTCACTGAAAGTGAAAATGGCCTTAGTATCTGCGCCGTTAACTACTCAGCGGCACTGACTATAACTGGATCTGCTACTCTACCTGCGGAGTATGGAGAAGACTGAAATGAAGAGCCTGAGTTGAAGGTAACGATCACCGCAATGATTACTGTAATAACTACCACACTCGGGGAGGACATAAATGAGATAAAGAGTAATATAAAGAAGGTTACAAAGAGTGTTAGGAAAGATATAAACATGGCAAATGAGAAGGATATTAAGGAGTTACAGAAACATTTAAGTAATCGCTTTGAGGCAACCTTTAAAGGTTTGCTGGAAAAAATTGAGTCAAGTGTTTTTATAAATCCCAACTTTTGCATAGAAGGTTGTGCATACTCAAGTTTTATAAATCTGCCCACTTAAGTTTTAATGGCAGCTGGTGGTTTACAAGAATCATAGCAGCTATGAGCTCGAGATGCATACCATTGTTTAAAATTTCTAACTCTTTGTTGCTTTCCAATGAATTCACCTTTATCTGTGTAGTTTGCTCCCTTCGAAATAGCCACATGACAGTTAAACACTTCCAATTCATAGCATCTTCATCCACCGTGTGTGACGTTGGTTTGGTTGATTCAACATCTTAGTAGGGCTTTGCATTGGTCTTGGTGGGCCATGGGTTTTTACTGCAAATCCCCCTGTGTTTATGGAAGTGAAGACTTTTTTTTCCATTCACATAAATGCACTTTGACTAATTTATTATTTTGAAAGAAAATGTAAAATAGGAATAGATTTTGCAGAACAGCGATGTGTCCGGCTACAGCCTATTCAGCTGTATGACCATTTACATCAGGAAAGGCGCTATTTAGTAGAGATATAAGCAAACTTCAGAAACGTGCATCAAAACAGTTTCTTAAATGTCTTTAATAAAAAAAAAAAAAAGGTTTTATTTTTTCGAATATTTTGTTGAGAAAAGAAAAACTGTTTCCAAATTTAAAAATACAAAGCAGAGACAAAGCTGTAACCACAAAAATAGTACAAACCTACAGTACGTATCTCAAAATGAGGCAGTGAAAGCAGGCGTCACTTCAGCCGGTGAGCTCAAGCGGGAGACCATCCGACAGAAAGACATTAAAGCCCACAAGATCAAGGATGCTGGAGTCTCCATCTGAAATATAACTCTACAATTCAAGTACAATGAGAAAATATAAAATTGCAACATCATTGTCCATACCCTGAGACAACAAAATCAAATCACATTTCTTTACATTAAAAACTGGTTACATTTAAATTATATTCATATTAACTGCATTTTTATTCTTCCTCTTGAAACATTGACAGCTGAAATTAAATAATACTTCATCCTTGTTTTATTAAGTGCAGTATCCTGATGTACGTTGCTTGCAACTTTCCAGTTTTAAGTGCCATCTTCAAATTAGATTTAATTTCTGTTAAGGCCACATTGGCATGTACATTTGTGGAAGTTCCATATGTCAGTCAAGGCCCATGCAGCAGTTGCTTGTTCAGTGAGCTGTTTGTGTAAATCTTTCCTTTGACTAATAAACGGTTAACTGTAAAGTTGGTGGAGAAGTAGAGGATTTCCATGGGTTGATAGGTGGAATTTAGAACTGGAGCTCCTGAGGATTTACTTTATTACAGATATGCACTCACTGCTGATCCTATGTCTTTTGTAGTTTATACAACTTTAACAATCAGTGCCAATGCAATCCAAAACATTTGCAATGGTTTATGGGTAGTCTGAACACATGCACAGTGACACAATCTGCCATTAGTCTAGTTGAAGCCAAAGTCAAATGAACATGGACAAACTGCGGATGCATTGCTCATTCTTTTGCTTTAACGATTGCAATTTAAGATCTTTAACTCAAGCTCCATCAGTTAACTTAGAGAATTACTATCAATAACAAAAGCAAAGTACATTTTTGCACAAACTCTCTTTGTAGGAATCTTTGGTTAACCACCGGACTGTATCTTCTCCTCACTGTCTGTTTAGATTGTTTTACTTCTGTGTTTTATTTGCAGTAGGGCCAGTAAGAGTCTCAGCCAGGACTGATATCCCACCAGGGATATTTTCTTTGGCTGAAATGTTGTATAACTAACGCCATTTTAACCACTCCTGTTGCACTGATGCTGGCACTGACAACCTTTTAATCCTGAAAGACAGATGCCACTATACAAATCTTTTATACAGTTTAATTCAATTCAGTATACATCACATGCCATCAAGGTGAAACGTTCAATAGGACAGGGTCCTCCATGTGATGGTATTCTACCAAAATTAGAAAGAGACTCATCTCTTCCTTTCAACTTCCTTTTTCACTGCTTGGTCTGTAACATTAATTTGTATTTCTGATATAGACCATTGCCAGAGCATTTGTATCACACTCAGCACAGCAATTCGGCTTCAATCATTTGTGTTTTTTTTTTTTTTTTTTGCTCTCAATTTGGTTGTTGCTGGGGAATCATTTGCCACATACAGTGCATCCAGAAGGTATTCACAGCGTATCACTTTTTCCACATTTTGTTATGTTACAGCTTTATTACAAAATGGATTTAATTCATTTTTTTCCTCAGAATTCTGCACACAACACCCCATAATGACAACGTGAAAAAAGTTTACTGGAGGTTTTTGCAAATTAATTAAAAATAAAAAAACTGAAGACATCACATGTACATAAGTATTCACAGCCTTTGCTCAATACTTTGTCGATGCACCTCTGGCAGCAATTACAGCCTCAAGTCTTTTTGAATATGATGCCACAAGCTTGGCACACCTATCCTTGGCCAGTTTCGCCCATTCCTCTTTGCAGCACCTCTCAAGCTCCATCAGGTTGGATGGGAAGCGTCGGTGCACAGCCATTTTAAGATCTCTCCAGAGATGTTCAATCTGATTCAAGTCTGGGCTCTGGCTGTGCCACTCAAGGACATTCACAGAGTTGTCCTGAAGCCACTCCTTTGATATCTTGGCTGTGTGCTTAGGGTCGTTGTCCTGCTGAAAGATGAACTGTCGCCCCAGTCTGAGGTCAAGAGTTCTCTGGAGCAGGTTTTCATTCAGGATGTCTCTGTACATTGCTGCAGTTATCTTTCCCTTTAGCCTCACTAGTCTCCCAGTTCCTGCCGCTGAAAAACATCCCCACAGCATGATGCTGCCACCACCATGCTTCACTGTAGGGATGGTATTGGCCTGGTGATGAGCGGTGCCTGGTTTCCTCCAAACGTGACACCTGGCATTCACACCAAAGAGTTCAATCTTTGTCTCATCAGACCAGAGAATTTTCTTTCTGATGGTCTGAGAGTCCTTCAGGTGCCTTTTGGCAAACTCCAGGCGGGCTGCCATGTGCCTTTTATTAAGGAGTGGCTTCCGTCTGGCCACTCTACCATACAGGCCTAATTGGTGGATTGCTGCAGAGATGGTTGTCCTTCTGGAAGGTTCTCCTCTCTCCACAGATGACCTCTGAAGCTCAGACAGAGTGACCATCGGGTTCTTGGTCACCTCCCTGACTAAGGCCTTTCTCCCCCGATCGCTCAGTTTAGACGGCCGGCCAGCTCTAGGAAGAGTCCTGGTGGTTTCGAACTTCTTCCACTTACGGATGATGGAGGCCACTGTGCTCATTGGGACCTTCAAAGCAGCAGAAATTTTTCTGTAACCTTTCCCAGATATGTGCCTCAAGACAATCCTGTCTCGGAGGTCTACAGACAATTCCTTTGACTTCATGCTTGGTTTGTGCTCTGACATGAACTGTCAACTGTGGGACCTTATATAGACAGGTGTGTGCCTTTCCAAATCCTGTCCAATCAACTGAATTTACCACAGGTGGACTCCAATGAAGCTGCAGAAACATCTCAAGGATGATCAGGGGAAACAGGATGCACCTGAGCTCAATTTTGAGCTTCATGGCAAAGGCTGTGAATACTTATGTACATGTGCTTTCTCAATTTTTTTATTTTTAATAAATTTGCAAAAACCTCAAGTAAACTTTTTTCACGTTGTCATTATGGGGTGTTGTGTGTAGAATTCTGAGGAAAAAAATGAATTTAATCCATTTTGGAATAAGACTGTAACATAACAAAATGTGGAAACAGTGATGAGCTGTGAATACTTCCGGATGCACTGTACGGTATACGAAGGGCAGTCAAAAAGTTCCCAGAAATTTGATATAGTGAGAGAGTAAGAGATCAGGTTACGCACACGTTGTTGTAGAGGAGAGCGCAGCACATCTGTAGACCAGTTACAACAGGTCTGGATTGGTTTCGGCGTGTAGTATTGTTTTAATTACCATTTGAGTTAGATGTGTGCATAGTCATTCAGCGCAATGTTGCAGTTCGAACAACGTGCTAACGTCAAGTTCATGTACAAATTGGGAAAATCAGCTTCAGATACGCTAGCGGCACTGCAGCTCCATATGACAATTCCAGGAACGTTTTGACTGCCCCTCGTAAGTCCAAAGGTGCATGTGAAGGCTGCTACTTCGGATAAATCGTTTGCCATATGCAGTAAAGCAGTATGGCTTCTCTCGGGATTAATTTCTCCAAATTTTCTGGGTTTGCTTTATATTAAGATGGGAGTGAACCCCCTTCTTTAGTCATGACAGTTCAGTCAAGACACTGACACTATTTCAGTTGTTTTGTTCCACATATGGTATATCTTGGATTGCATCCAGCGTGACTTCTGATGTGTGCCTGGATACAGCTACGATGAGAAAATTGTTTGCCACATCCTTGACAGGAAAATGGTTTCTCTCCAGTGTGAATTCTTGCATGGTTACGAAGACTGCTCCTGTCATAGAATCGTTTTTCACATCCAGGACAGGAAATCGGCTTGTCCCCAGTGTGAATTCTTAAGTGTATCCGAAGGTTACTTTTGTCAGAAAATAGTTTGTTGCATTTAGGACAACAATATGGCTTCTCTCCAGTGTGCAGTCTTTTGTGTTTTTGTAAAGCACTACTATGGGTAAATCGTTTACCACATTCAGAACAGCAGTAAGGTTTCTCTCCAGTGTGTCTTCTGATGTGGGCCTGGAGATTGCTACTAGAAGCGAATGAATGGCCACATTCAGGACAGCAAAATGGTTTCTCTCCAGTGTGAATTCTTGCATGGCTACGAAGACTGCTCCTATCAGAGAATTGTTTGTCACATTCAAGACAGCAAAATGGCTTGTCTCCAGCATGAATTCTTAAGTGGGTTCGAAAGCTACCACTCTCAGAAAATAGTTTGCTACATTCAGAACAGCAATATGGCTTCTCTCCAGTATGGATTCTTAAGTGGGTCCGAAGGCTACTGCTCTCAGAAAATATTTTGCTACATTCTGGACAACAATATGGCTTTTCTCCAGTGTGAAATCTTTTGTGTGACTGAAGAGTGCTGCTATGGGAAAACTGCTTGCCACATTCAGTACAGCTAAATGGCTTCTCACCCGTGTGAATTCTTGAGTGGCTAAGAAGCTGGCTTTTCCTGAGGAATCGCTTGCCACATTCTGGACAGCAATATGGCTTTTCTCCAGTGTGAATTCTTGTGTGCCTCTGAAGACTGGTGCTGTGGGTGAATTGTTTCCCACAGTCCAAGCAGCAATGTGGCCTCTGTTGGGCTTTTGTATGATTTTTAACCTTAGATTTGTTTTTAACAGTTGTTCCATTCTCCTTCCAGAAACGGGACATTGTCAATTTTGTATTCTTCCCCTGCTGATGAGTGCTCAAGTCAGCGATATTCACTAGTTTTTCAACCGTTGGGGAACTGCACTGCAAAGAGGCCAGTGAGGAACCCTCAGATCCAGATGTTGACAGCTTCAGGTTTTCATTGTGTGGTGTGTGTTGTGGTCTCTGCTGAAGATTGTGCTCAGGAGATGGAGTCGAGAAGACACTGTGCTGTAAATCTGTAGAAACAAACTTATAAGTTTATTAAGAATAAGAGAAGCAGCCATCACTACATGGCTGATGCTGAGGTGTTTTTTATGATTCCAAAATGGTTTACCTATTTTAACTTCTTATGCACTAAGGGGGTTGTGGTATTATTTCACTTAAATAACATGCCCAAAAACAAACAGATATTACTTATTTACTGTAATAAAGGAGCTGCAAATGGCTGAAGAGTAGAAAGTTCAACACTTCTACATCAAATTCTTAATAGAAAGTATTTACACAATTACAAACTTTGATTACACCAATATCAAGTAAATAAAACACAAAGTTGAATTGGCGCTTTAGGGTTTCTTTCCAGAAAACTGCATTTCAGGATGCACAATCCTGTTATCAAGTTTAGTTTATGCCCCAATCTGTTAGCTATCTGTGTGCCAAGTTTAGATGTCATATCCTATAAGCATTGCAACATTACACTGTTGGGCAAAAGGTGTCCCCCTGTTGGGAAACATTTAGATTCTAAATGTAGCTAAACAATCTCTCAAAACAAGTATTGCAGTTGCAGTTTTATATATATTTTTATTTGTTAGAAAAAATATACATATACACACACAAACACTTTATGTCACTCTGAAGCAACAAGCAAACAATTTGTAACTGTATACGTAGGACCCTATGATTTCAAAAAACATGGACGGAATCACGGAAAAAATGCTTAAAAATGGATTTAAGATTTAAAAATGGAAATGCGCAGAGTTTAGAGACTGCAGGGGTGACTGTTACAAAACCTCCCAATAAATTAAACGATTGAATAATCTGTAGTTCTATCATTCAGATACTATTTTCTAGTTTGTTGTTTTTCAATCTAACACAATTCTTCGTAGAAACCCAGTTGTGCCTCTACCTGTTTGTGTGCTTTTTTCTTTTTATTTCTCGTTAAAGGCACGCAAATTAGCTTGCTGCACGAGGCAGAAATGTCAAAGCGAACATTATCAGATACCCTAACTACGTCAAAAAAACTAAGAAACATGAGCTTAACTGCAAAATTGAGGGCACAACAATAGCCTGGTGACTTTAATGAATCTGGACAACATCTTTTTCTGCAAGTTTTACCAGCATACCATAGACTGGACATGAAAGGATACTTGCAATGACCACGTCACATCTAAAACCCATCTAAAGTACAAGGAGAAATTAAGAACAAAAAGTGATCCCCTTCAGGTAACAACAGAGAAAACAACAAAATCGTCAGATGCAAGACGCCAGTTTCTGTCCAAGTGAGTCAGACATACTGCTCGAAAAAAATGACAATGATGCGTCTTTCTTTATTAATAGTAAACAAGGAGGTGCGCTGCCAGAAAATAAGAGCAGTCTTCATCAAAATCATTTGCCCCATTTATCTGAACAACATATGGATGCCGTTCTTCGAAAGATCGTAGAAAGAAAATATATATTGCAGTTGATGAAGCCACTGATAGCCAAGACTGCATAGTTCTCATCATAGTGATAGGCGAGTAAACATTTGGCTGTATGGAAATTATTTTATATAGACAGTTCTAATTGTAAAGGAAATGGTATTTACCCAGTATTAACAGTCTTTCCCGTAGGAAAATGTTATTAGTGAACGGCACTTGTTGTTAACAGGTTCCCTTTTAAAGATTAACAAAGATGTTTCTGGATTTAATAAATGTTTTGTCTCACAGTGACGAGACACGCAATGTCCACATTTGACTCTTCCGTTATAAACTCGGCACCTACAAACCTGGGCAGAACAGCAGGATTCTCCTCAGATGCAACAAGCCCTTAAAAGTGGGTCTCTCTTTTTTTCTGTTTAATTCCCAGATTTAGAGTCTTGCAGGTTAATTTGCTTTTGCTTTGTAATTATTTTAAGATATGCAGTAGTTGAAGCTACAGATGTAATGATGCATGTTTTCAATCTATAAACATTTAAGGTTTAAGAATCATTAGAAATAATTTACATAATTACAATTACAGGTACTGAAGACCAATACATTTTGGTAGATGTTATCTTTATGGAGAGCTGCAACTTCACAACAACCAGCTGAATCTTAATGACACTTTAGCAGTGGTTACAAACAATGCATCATACTGTCTGAAAGCATACCAGGAAGATTTAAAAGGGGTTATACCCAACAGTGTACATTCAACCTGCTTGTGTCATGTCATCAGTTTGGTGGCAGAGACCTGGCAGCACTATAAATACTTTAGTGAGGCTGCATCACTAGTAATGTGGGTAAAGCCTGCCTTCTTCAAGAACCCCCAAGGCAGGAAACACCAGGTGGAATAGCTGGTTTGAATCAGTAGGGTACCTCGCTGAACATATTCACCTCTACAAATACAAAAAGTTCTTTCTGGCTGAGAACACATCAGCTCAGGCTGTATCAATTATCCTAGACCCTAAAAGTGAAGTTAACCTTCGTCTCAGAAGGATGCATCAAACTAGTAACAGCTCTTACAATTCTGGAGGCCACTCACTGTCCTAATGCAGTTTCAGCATACAGCATCAAGGATGATCTGGGCTCCTACCTGATGAATGGAACTGCAAAATAAGGTTCAGTTCTGCTAGTGTGCTGTTTCATTAAAAATGAATGTAAAGTGCCATTAAATTATTGTTGGTTTTGTTGTAGCTGTTGCTACTTACAGTAAAAAAAATAAATAAAAATAAATAAAAAAAACAAAATCCAAATCAAGGAAAAATAAAATGGTGAAAACTGAAAATCAAAAAAAAAATAAAATAAAACGGAATTTGTGAAAAAAATAAAATGGATTCCACCGGGCCCTAAATACACGTAAGTATGTACTCCTCCACACCTTTACTTTTTAATTATTTTTCAGGTCAGTCCTTGGACTAATTCCCTTTACCTTTGGACACTGAGGAAGTTTACATTTTGTACTCTAGATTGGGGTTTATCTGCTGCAATTCGCTCATCTCCCCCTGCTTTCTGTTGCCACACAAAGCTAGCTAGCTCTTTCTTTCTTTCTTTCTTTCTTTCTTTCTTTCTTTCTTTCTTTCTTTCTTTCTTTCTTTCTTTCTTTCTTTTTCTTCGTTGTTTTTTTCTTTTATTTGATGCCTGGAATAAACAAAGTACATGCATACACTTTCATGCCAGCTTCTTCCAGTACTACTTTCATGTATGAAAATGTGTCATAGAAACAATTCATTTATTTAATAAAGGTTTCAGTAACTGCTGTAACACCATAATTTTGCATTTCCATATACAGTATAACTTTAGCAACTTCTTTTGCTTTTATTTTGACATTTTTAAAAAATGTTTTAGCCAATTATTAATAGTGTCTTTTTATTCTCTGCTAGCTAACACACACTGATCTATTATTCAACCCTAAAACATTCCTTAAAATGGCTCAGGCCCAAAGAACAAGGGTGTTTTCAAAATGTGTAGTGCCTGTACAAAAACGTTACATTTGGAAAACGTTTTGCTTTTTGATAGTGCAGTGCCTTAGCTTTACACACATCCTAACACCTTAGGCCACAGGTTCAACACGCCCTTGACCCTCTGCAGTTTGCATATCAGGAGAAGGTGGGAGCGGAGGATGCCATCATCTATATGCTACACCGATCCCTCTCCCACTTAGACAGAGGCAGTGGTGCTGTAAGAATTATGTTTCTAGACTTCTCTAGCGCCTTCAACACAATCCAACCTCTGCTCCTTAGGGACAAGCTGACAGAGATGGGATTAGATTCATACCTAGTGGCATGGATCGTGGACTTTCTTAAAGACAGACCTCAGTATGTGCGTCTTGGGAACTGCACGTCTGACATTGTGGTCAGCAACACAGGAGCGCCGCAGGGGACTATACTTTCTCCGGTCCTGTTCAGCCTATATACATTGGACTTCCAATACAACTCGGAGTCCTGCCACGTGCAAAAGTTCGCTGATGACACTGCTATCGTGGGCTGCATCAGGAATGGGCTGGAGGAGGAGTATAGGGACCTAATCAATGACTTTGTTAAATAGTGCGACTCAAACCACCTACAACTGAACACCAGCAAAACCAAGGAGCTAGTGGTGGATTTTAGGAGGCCCAGACCCCTCATGGACCCCGTGATCATCAAAGGTGACTGTGTGCAGATGGTGCAGACCCATAAATATCTGGGAGTGCAGCTGGATGATATATTAGACTGGACTGCCAATACTGATGCGCTGTGCAAGAAAGGACAGAGACGGTTATACTTCCTTAGAAGGCTGGCGTCCTTCAACATCTGCAATAAGACGCTGCAGATGTTCTATCAGACAGTTGTGGCGAGTGCCCTCTTCTACGCGGTGGGGAGGCAGCATAAAGAAGAAAGACGCCTCACGCCTGGACAAACTGGTGAGGAAGGCAGGCTCTATTGTTGGCATGGAGCTAGACAGTTTAACATCTGTGGCAGCACGAAGGGCGCTCAGCAGGCTCCTGTCAATAATGGAGAATCCACTGCATCCACTAAATAGTATCATCTCCAGACAGAAGAGCAGCTTCAGCGACAGACTGCTGTCACTGTCCTGCTCCACTGACAGACTGAGAAGATCGTTCCTCCCCCAAACTATGCGACTCTTCAATTCCACCCTGGGGGTAAACGTTAACATATAACATTATACAAAGTTATTGTCTGTTTTTTTTTTTTACCTGCATTATTATCAATCTTTAATATTATTTATTGTATCAGTATGCTGCTGCTGGAAAATGTGAATTTCCCATTGGGATTAATAAAGTATCTATCTAACACATCTCAGCTGAAAGTGGTTTTATGGGTGGTAAGCACACTGCAGTAAATGGAGAGTAAAGTCCAGTCAAGTGAATGAGGGGTTAAAATCAACTCAAAGGACGGGACAGTGTTGACTATGTGTAGTAAATGCAAAAACAAAATCCTTTTTTGTTTTGCTTTTTGTGAAGTCAGAGACCTTTAACTAAAAGCCTTTATATTTCTGAGCTGAAAAGAAGACATTTAGGGTGTTTTTAAGGGTTAAACACTCTACCATAAAGGCAGTGGGAAATCCATTAAATCAATGGCGAGTGAAAAATTACCTGAAAGACATGGCAGGGTAAACATTTCTTTAGCTGTATAAAATGACAGGATTTTTTTTAACCGTTTGTTATTTGGGGAAATGCAGGAAAATTCATAAAGTCCCATCCTGTACAGATTTAGGGAGCTTTTACAGATTTCAAACAAAAAAAAATGTGATACAAGTTTATTCCCAAATTTCCTAATTTCTAAACTGTTAATGAGGTCATTGATGGGAATGTTTCTCTTCACGAGCACATGTTTCGGATATGAGAAGTGTGGAAAAAAATTATAAATACAGACAACCCATCCCCCCGATTCAAACAATAAAACATAGGCAGGAGAAAGCGTCAATCATTATTCTTTATCAAACTCTCCAAAAAGGTAACATGTTAGCCACATGCTACAAAGAAATAAAGTGTCCTCTGCACTATATTTATACAATTCATTGATTAGGTCACTACTCAAAAAAAGGAATTCAATACATAGTCAGAAAACTTTTAACATGATTGGTTACACAGCAGATGATAACGGGACATGAGAAACGTAGGATGTTAGAGAACCTCCAACCAGCAGATGGCGGTAGAGTATTGTGAGTCGAGTCATCGGTCTGCCATTTGGTTGAACACCAATGATGGGTTGCAGAAATGGAGGTTGAGGTGTGTGAAAGAAAAGAATTTGAATACAGACACCCCCCCCCACCCCACCCCAACCAACCCAGATTTAAGCAATAAAACATAGGGAGGAGAAAGCATCAATCGTTATTCTTTATCTAAATCTCCAAAGAGGTAACAATGTTAGCCACACGCTACAAAGAAAATAAAGTGTCCTCTGCGCTATATTTATACAATTTATTGATTAGGTCACTATTCTTTAAAAGGAATTCATTACATAATAAGAAAACTTTTAAGATGATTGGTTACACCTAGTTGCTAACGGGACATGGCAGATGTTGATATCTTAGATGACCACAATTTGATTGATAGTCCTGTTAGCTTTTCAATGTATTTTTAGTCTTATTTTAGGAGACGTGCGAGATCCGTCCAGATTGATGCGGTTTTGAACAATAAGACCTAATTCTTTATGATCCAGCTCAGTACAAAAACAGGAAACTTAGAGAGAGGAGAGGAGCAGGCGCCGATACTGCACATTGGCACACCCACCACATGACAAACCAGCTCAGGATCCAGATTAGGACCCGAGTGCAGCCATGCAATGGGTGACACCTCAGCACCACACTAGTTCAGATGGAATGGAACAGTGGGAGGTGTTTTATGGTGGCTGGATTGCCAATCCTGTCACCAACCCTCAAGATTTCCCTGTAATTTGGAGGAACTGCTTGCAGGGCTGGATGCAAATTAGCATCATACCAAGGACGGAGCAATGGCAGGTTAAGGGCCTTGTTCAAACGCTCAACAGAGTACAGTCACTTTGGTGTTTACGGGATTCGAACTGGCAACCTTCTCATTACCGGTGCAGACCCCTAGCCTCAGAGCCACCACTCCGCCCCAGGAAACTTAGTACTAGCGAAAATATAGAAAAATTATTATAATAGGTTATATAAATAAAAAGAAACGAATTTATCACAGTGAATAACAAAATAACAGCATCAGCTTTTAAGCACAAGCTCAGAAGGATATGAGACTCAGACACACTGGACCAGGGTTCAAATTCAACTCTTACAGAAGGAAATCCGGTCTTCAATGCACTCATGTCAAGTGAAGGCTCGGGCCTTTGGACATAGTTTAGAAGTATGTTATCTGCATATTCATTATTATTACAGTACAAAACTCAATGCTCAGTGCACTCTGTGTTAGTTTGGGGTAACAAATATGTCAACACCTTTTTTATTTTATTTTGTTTTTAAACTTTGCTGAGTTGTTGTGTTTTTACTTTCTTCATCAATTCTTTGAGAAGTCTCTCGCCTATATATTTCTTTACCTTCATTCTCTGGTTTTCTTTCTGGTATCGCTAAACACCCATCCCAACCCCGCCAAACATTTCTGCTTGCAAATCATCTCTTTATTTCTTTAATTAGCCCAGAAGAAGCTAAAAGGCATTTTAAAAAACATTAGTGCTAGGACTCGCCGTCCATTTTCACTTTATTTCCTGGCCCCAACTTTTAAACTTGAATTACCCAAAATAATATATTTTATTGTCAAATTAGTACTTAAAACAACAATTAAAATTTCATCTCAAACAGTCTACATCACTTCATATTCAGAACAATGCAAAAAAAAAAAAATGATATGGACCCTCATATATATTTCTTTTTAACACCTACCTTCCTCAGGATGTTCAGAGCTTGATGCTCCCTCCATTTTCCTTCTGTCACACTCTAATGATTCTGACTTCACAAAGGTTGAATAATCTTGCAGGGAGCAGCTCGTCTTTGGAGTAAAACATAACGCAGTCACCTCTTCATTTGCACAGATATACTGCGAGTCCTGGTCAGATTTAAGGTCTTCTTTCTTGACACTGCTCATAATTTCATCGTTTTGTGTGTCAGTCTCTTTCTTCATACCTATAATCTTCCATTCACAATCCTCCTCCTTAACACTGGGCTTCTGCTGCTGATGACGGTGGATGGCAGATTTCAGCTCACAGTCCCCCTGCCTAATGTCCACGGTGGTTCTTTTCTCTGTGGGATTGGTGTAAGTGTCACTTGGGTGTAGTGTGGGACTCTCTTCTTTCTTGTCCTCTCTTCCCTCTTTAGAAATCCTCTCTTCACTTGTATGCACCTTCTCCTCCATTTCACGCCTCTTTGGGTTACTGGTATTGGCAGCTTGCTTTCTTGTGCTGTAGAGAGATCACGGTAGAAGGAATTTAGAGGTGCACCATAAGAGGCTGCAAAACACATACAAGTTTCACCTTTTCTTTCATTCACTTTAAAATAAATGGTGAACTATGAAGTTTTGCAACCCTTGGAGGTCAGACTGTGATGTGCCACTGTGCTCCAATTGACAAAGTGGAAACTGAGATGTGCTGGTAAAGCATATGAGCCCACTTCAAGGCCCAAGTGTAACACAAGCCAGGAAAGACAGCAAGCTGTGGGCAGCTCAGTAAAGGGGCCCTCATGAACAGAACAGGTCACATTGTACACAGTTCACCATATTAGTTCTTTTCACATATATTTTTGCATGAGCAGCCTGTAAATGTAAATTCTGTATGGAGTAAGTAAAACATGATTCAGTGCATATTGCTTTTGATCTAAACTCTCAAACTCCAGTCCTGGAGGGCCACATGGGCTGCAGATTTTCATTCAAACCCTTCTCTTAATTGGTGACCAATTTTTGCTGCTAATTCACTCCTTTTCCTTTCATTTTAATTGACTTGTGTTTTTAAGATTTGTTCCTCTGAATTTCTTCATTTCTTTCCTTAAATGGCACCCAAACAGAAATGAAATGTGAGGTGTGTGAGCCAACAGAAGACCAACTAAGTCAGGGCCTCAAACTCCAACCAGTTCCTTAATGAGGTGCCGAGTCTTGTTGTTAATTAAACCCGTTCTTTAATGCCATGGCTGCCCTTATTGTACAAGAGCAGCCATTTCCGAAATTGTTGATTTTCTCTTTTCTAAGAGCACTGTTAAAATGTTTTGGGGACCTGAGCAGATCGACATTTCTGAGACCTTCACCTTACTTTATTTTCAGATATTGTATGATGAACACCAGTTGTTTTGGCTCATTTTGTATCTCATTATTGTTTGGCTGCTAATAAAGGCAAAATAAACAATTAAGGGGTCCAAGTCTTCAAGCGCAAGTCAATTAAAATGAATTAGCAGCAAAAACAGGTCACTAATTAAGAAAAGGGTTAGAATGAAAACCTGCAGCCCTCCACGACTGGAGTCTGAGACCACTGATCTAAACCCTCAAAAAATCTCCAACAGTACAAGATTACTGATCAAAGTGTTACATTCAAATTTGATTGAAGCCACCAGTTGAAGGATGATGAGCTACAGGGTGAATTTATATTCATATCCAAACATTCTATTACTACTAATTACCGGTTTGATTAAAGTGTCCAGTAAAATTGTGTTTGCCAATGACCATCAACAAAAGCCAAGGGCAGACACTAGGAAAAGCATGAATAGATGTACAGCAGGAATGTCATAATCAAGAATAAGAACTCCAGTACAACGGAACTAAAACCTTTAAGATAACCAGGAAAGGAATTACCAGAGAAATGCAGGCTTCGGTATAAAGCTGGGGGTAACACACTGATCATCGTCTCTGTGAAGCAGATCCACTTGAATGTTAAAATCCGCCGCCGTGTCAGTGCAGTTCAGTATCGAGGAAGCTGCAAGAAGCCTTTAGCAGCAGTAAAATAAAAGGTGCAAATGTATTCGCATACAACTTCAACGCAATTGAACCCGGAAAAATGCTGTTTCCCCCTGAAGCCCACTTTGATAGAGTCGGGGAGCGTTAAGCACACCTCTGACATTTGGGCGGTTTTCCATGTGAATCTCAAATCGGTCATCAGCTGCTCCAAACGTATCACTCGCTATTCTGGTCAGTTCGGATTGTCCTTTGCACATCTACCTGCTCCAGTTTGTGTGGATTTAAATACATAAACATTTTTTATAATGTAGCGTTTTTTGTTCATATTCAAAATAATAACGTGTTACTCAAGTTGTGAGGCACCCTACAGGCAACTAGTTATCACGTACTACTCGGCGATGCGGATGACGACTTTTCCATTGAGTGCCGATGCACACCCCTAAGGCACAGCTTCATTAGCTGGCACCCCCACTTGCCTTATACTATGTAAGATAATGCTGTGAGTCGTGGTTTACAATACTATAAAGTAGTCATTAGCAAGCGATTAAAATATTAGTAGCTCCTATAAAAGATTAAGTCGGATGCTTTTTTATCAATGACTCCACAACATTGATGGCGACATGTGCCGCTTTTCGTGAGCCTTTCTCCGAGTCTCCGTTCCATTAAGGTTAAACAACGACGAGGAAATGATCAAGAAGCTCTGTGCTCAGTGGCTACAGTCTGGTTATCGGAGGGCAATAAACGCAGCCGCGATTGCAGTTTTCACTTCATTCCACCTTGCCTCACACATACTCTCTCTTTTAACAAGAACAAGTACGTACCTTTTGTTTCCTTGGCCTCTGCTTCTCTTGCCTGACCTTAGCAGCTCAACACACCGAAAACAAAGTACATCTCTGGACTTAAAAGTTTACCGATTCTTCCTCTAATTCTACTTCTTCTTTTTCTTCCGGATAATGTCAAACCTGGATAAAATAATGCATTGCTGCCATCTGCTGGACGGAGGCTCTAGCTTTCGTTAGCCATCCATCCATTACACTATAACACAATTTTTGTTCCTGGCTTCCAAGAGTTATATTTCAACTGCTTATGTCTAAAGCCTATGGAAAAACGACTACATTCAGCACAAACTTTGATTTTATGACCACAGCCCAGAAAATTTCGTATTTATAGTGACAAAACAAGGGAATTTTTATCTTTTCGTTCATGCGGTCTGATAAAGAACAACACTTGCATGGTAAATAGACAAAGACAGTCAAAACTACTCAAAAAGGTTCAGAAATGAGTAGGTGTTCTAGATTTGCGACTGTACTGCAAATCGCTTTCTCGAAGAAGCCCCCAAATGTAGTCCCCCATCATGTTTTCGTTATACTGTCCTTGGTAACGACGTTCAAAGTCCAGTATATCCTGATGAAAGCGCTCGCCTTGCTCCTCTGAGTAAGCTCCCATGTTCTCCTTGAATTTGTCAAATAGTTTGTTCTAGAAAGTTATAAAAGTTCTAGATAATTCTGGAAAATTCTAGAAACTTCTGGACAATTCTAACAGTTCAAGAGTATTCTAGAACAGGGGTAGGCAACGTCGGTCCTGGAGTGCCACAGTATGTGCAGGTTTTTGTTCCAACCCAGTTCCTTAACGAGAACTCAATTATTGCTGATGAAGCACATATTGCTTAAATGACATTTTAATGCTTCATTTTAGTGGTCTCGCTTGTTAAGGTTCTCCAACCTTAATTGCTTATTTCAATCTTAAACTGCTGCATTCAGTGTTTTAATTGCTCCTTATTAGCAATAAGATGTAAAAGACAAAGCAGCCAGCAGTTCTCCAGCTAGCTTTTTTCCAATTACATCTGTGTGTGTTCATCATGCACGGTTTGATTTAATAAAACACTTAATAGAAAAATGTGACAGACTGAAAATGATCTGTTTTAGGCTTCACATCATTTGGATGATATCCTTGGAAAGGAAAAAAATCTACGATATAAGAGCCTTACATTGCACAGACTAACAAGCCATAAAATTAAATAAGGTCTGAGATTGGCAATGATTGGTTTCTAATTAAGCAATTGGGTTGAATGAAAACCTGTAGCCACTGCGGCTCACCAGGACCGACATTACCTACCCCTGTTTTACATCTTATTGCTAATAAGGAGCAATTAAAACACTGAATGCAGCAGTTTAAGATTGAAATAAGCAATTAAGGTTGGAGAACCTTAACAAGCGAGACCACTAAAATGAAGCATTAAAATGTCACTTAAGCAATATGTGTTTCATCAGCAATAATTGAGTTCTCGTTAAGGAACTGGGTTGGAACAAAAACCTGCACATACTGTGGCACTCCAGGACCGACGTTGCCTACCCCTGTTCTAGAAGACTACTCATTGCCATTATAACAAAAGATTAAGATACATTTGCATACAATGTGTATACTTATCTTCCAAATAATTATTTAATAACTGAGCCTGCCATGAAAATTGACTCACTTCACTTATATCTTCTGCTATTGTATAAATAATGATTGGTTTCACCAGATTCCATGAAGGCCAGATAAAAATACAATTATTACCTAGACATTCCTCCTCCATTTTTAAACTCTTTTCCTGTATCTGTTCTGTTTCATACCTTCATATTGATATTCCTAAAAGTCTTGAAGTATTTCTTCTGTTTGATGCCCTGGATTTTGATTTAAATATAACCAACAGTTTGGATCCAACAAGATCCTTCTCACACACGATGGAAACTTTCCCATTTCTAATAATAAATCCTTTGATGGATTAGAAGAAAAGGCACCATAAGGATATTCTATTTTGAAGTTTATCCATTAGCAGCAATAGTTTAGATGAAACAGAACTGAATGCCTGACCTCAATAATCCACTGTATTCCTAGTCAGTGATTTGTACGGGTGCATCTCAATAAATTGGAATATCATCGAAAAGTTAATTTATTTCAGTAATTTAATTCAAAAAGTGAAACTCGTATATTATATGGATTCATTCAGGAGCCTCTTGAACCCGGGACCATTGATAATGTACCCGAGGATGAGCTGGGCAAATGAGGACATGCACACAGTCAGCAAGAGCTTGGTGCAAAGTGGTAGGGTGTTTTTATTAAAAACAAACAAAGTCTTCCAAAGTGCAGTGTAAGTTCTTATAAACAGTCCATCAATAAATAAATGACCCATAAAATCCAAAGGTGTCATGAGGGTGTTAAAAACTATCAATAAATAAATCCATTAAACCAATGTTAAAATCCCAGGCCGGCATCTCTGTTGAAACAGTCACCAGCCCTAATGCCCTTCATAAAATCTGTCACCTCCTCATCTTATCCCATCAGGACCTTGCAGCTTGGGGAGATGCCCTCTGACAGGTGTAGTCTTCCATTAATGTTGGGTTCAGGTTTGTACTGTCAGTCCATCGCCATCTGTAGGACCCTCCAATGAAACCCCATACACATCTCCTTCAGCCATTTGGCATCTACTTGGGAGACACCACACAATGGGGCTGCTCCAACTCTCCTGTGCAGCTCAGGACGAGTGCCACTTCCTCAACCCTACACTCGAGGGCAGGCCTGCCATTTGCTTCATCAGGGCATACTCCTGACCACCTGCCTCCATTTTCATCTCCCAGTCCTGCCTCTTTCTCCTTCCTTAAGCTCTGATCCTTTGTTCGTTCATTCATTCGTTCTCTCCTTTTTTGTTCTGGATTTGATTCTCCTTGATGTGATCTTCATTTCCTCTCTCTGCTGCACAGGCTCATATATAGCCCTGACTGGGTGCAGGTGCTATCCTCCGTGTACTCCAAGGTGTAAATAAAGCATCTGCCTGACCTGCTTGCATTTGTATGCAAATGTGCGATCAGCCAAGTACCACAGTCAATCTCAGAGTGGCCCATGCACAGTCACACGTACACCCACACCCAATCAGACCCTGCACACTCTGGGACTCTCGATTTATTTCTTTAAACCATGCTTCACCACGGACCTCTTATTACGGCCATCTATAGCATTTCTTTACACTGTTGTGACTACATGAGGGTGCCAGAGAGCCCTAAACCACAGTACCAGTACTACAACACAGAATAAAATAATTGATTTTTTTATTCTCCTTCCAGACACTTTATCTCACTCCTTCCCCAATAAGAAGACAGAAGTATACAACAAATATCTGATACTTCACAGTTCCTCTCCCTTCTTCACCTCTGCTGAGTTTCCCCCACTGCCTCCTGACTCTGACTCCCTCAGCTATGGCAGTGGGCTCCTTTTAAAGAGAAAATGGGGGCTCTTCCGGTGACATAATGTGGTACGTTGGCAGTTAATATAAGCCAGGGAGGTCCTCCCCTGGCAGCTCATTCTGTTGTCCCCCAGGGATCCCTACAGAGCTGCACTTCTGGACTCCAATTCCCATGCAGCCCTGCGGGTGTCCAGACTGGGGCTCCATAAGAGAGATACTGTCACCTAGAATGGTGGGAGATGAACTGCTCCCCTGTCAGTTTCTGCAGTCTTTGGGCATCAGGGTAGTAATAGTAAAGTGTCCCGGCCAGGTATTTCCCCCACTTATTTCATCCTTCTGTTACGGCATCCCAGCCAGGTAAGGAATCCACTTCCATCCTGGGTGGGACACCCATCCATCTTCTGGAGCACTTACACTATCCATTCATTTATTCATTTCCAAACCAGCTTATCTAGACCAGAGTCACAGGAAAGTTGGGTCTATCCTGGAAAAAGTCCCAGCTGGGGATTCCACAGTTTTCTTGGGAGACATCAATGCCCAT
Source organism: Erpetoichthys calabaricus (assembly GCF_900747795.2). Classification (NCBI taxonomy): domain Eukaryota; kingdom Metazoa; phylum Chordata; class Cladistia; order Polypteriformes; family Polypteridae; genus Erpetoichthys; species Erpetoichthys calabaricus. The sequence goes on from NC_041394.2 coordinate 326,972,703, forward strand.
GTGGATAACAATGGAGACACCAGGAGAGGTGTGATTGGGAGGAACAGCCTCCATGATCTAAACTGAGTGGTGTTTTATTATTGGACTACTTTGCTAGGTGTGGTTTGTCCATAATGAACACCATGTTCGAACATAAGGTGGTCCATAAGTATACTTGGTACCAGAGCACTTTAGACCAAACATCTGCGATTGATTTCATAATTGTATCATCAGTTTTGTGGCCATATGTTCTGGACTCTCGGGTGAAGAGAGAGGCAGAGCTGTCAACTGATCACTACCTGGTGGTGAGTTGGGGTAGATGGGGGAGGCACTTGGACAGACCTGGAAAGCCCAAACAAGTAGTGAGAGTGGCCTGGGAACATTTGGCCTATGTCCAGAAGACTTTCAACTCCAACACTCAAAGAGCTTTTCACAAATCCCGGGGGAGACTAGGGACAGAGTTTGAATGGGCCTTGTTCAAAGCCTCCATTGTGGAAGCAGCTGCAAACAGCTTTGGCCTGAAGGTGATAACCCAAGAACACAATGGTGGACACCAGAGGTGAGGGATGTCATCAAGTTGTAAAAGAAGGCCTTCCTTGTACAGTTAGCAGAAAGTCCTAAAGCAGCAGAGAGGTACCTAAAGGCCAAAAGGGCTGTGGCCTTGGTGGTCAGGGAAACATAAACCTTGGTATGAGAGAAGTTCAGAGAGACCATGGAAGCGACTATCGATCAGGCTGAAAGAGGTTTTGGCAAACTATCAGGCAATTCAGAAAGGGAAGGCAGGGATTCACTCAGGCTGTTCTCATCAAGGGTGGAAAAGTGGTGAACCAGACTAAGGATGTTATCTAGAAGTGGAAGGAACACTTTGAGGAGTTCCTGAACCCAATGGACATGCCCTCTGTGGAGGATGGGGGATCACTGCCTATTTTGTTGAGGGAGGTCATTGAGGTACTTAAGCAACCCCACAGTGGCAAGACCCCAGGGTGGATGAGGTCTACCCAGAAATACTGAAGGCTCTGGAAACTGTTGGGCTGTCATGACTGACACACCTGTTTAAAGTTGTATGGTCCTTGGGAGCTGTACCTCTGGAGTGGCTGACCTGGGTGGTGGTCCCCATTTTTAAAAGAGGGGACCAGGAGAGTGTATTCCTACTATTGGGGGATCACACTCATCAGCATTCCTGTTAAAAAGCTTAGGCCAGGGTACTATAAAGGAAACTTCACCCAGTTGTGGAACCTCAGATCCATAAGGTGCAATATGGATTCCATCCAGGCCATGGAATGGTGGACCAGCTTTTTACCCTCATGAGGATTCTGGAGGGGGCATGTGAGTACATCCAATCAGTCTACATGCGTTTTGTGGACTGACAGAAGACATATGACTGTGTTCTTTGAGGGAGTCTGTGGGGGGTGCTGGGAGAGTATGGGGTTCTTTAGCCTCTAATAAGTGCTATTTGGTCCCTGTATAATCACAGTGAAAGCATCAACACTGTTTCCAGTGGATGTGGGTCTCCGTTAGGGGTGTGCTTTGTCTCCTGTCCTGATTGTGATTTTTATGGACAGGACATCAAAGCACAGTCGGGGAGGGAAGGACATCCAGAAGAATGACCTTAGAATCGCATCACTGCTTTTTGGGCTGTGAACTCCAGCAATCATTGAGACAAGTGGAGACTGAGTGTTAACTAGAAGGAATGAGGATCAGCATCTCCAAATCGGAGGTCATGGTCCTCAGTAGGAAAAAGGTGGACTATTCTCACTGAGTGGGAGGTGAGTTACTGCCTCAGTTGGAGGAGTTTAAATACTTAAGGGTCTTGCTCACAAGTGAGGGAAAAAGGGATGGTGAGATTGGCAGATGGATTGGTGCAGTGAGTGCAGTTATGGGATTGTTATAATGATCTGTAGTGGGGAAGAAGAAGCTGAGTCAGAAGGCAAAACTCTCAATTTGCCAGTTAATCTACATCCCTACCCTCGCCTACCTCACCTATGGTCATGAGCTGTAGGTAATGGTCGAAAGAATGAGATTGCAGGTACAAGCAGCCAAAATGAGCTTATTTGGCAGGGTGGCTGAACTGTCTCGAGACACAGAGTGAAAAGCGTTGACATCCAGCAAAGTCTCTGAGCAGAGCCACTAACCCTTCACTTTGAGAGGAGCCAATTGAGGTGGTTTGGGCATCTGATACAGATGCCTCCTTGATGCCTCCCTGTGGAGGTTTTACGGACAAGACCAGCTGGGAGGAGACCCCGGGGAAGACCCGGTGCTCGCTGGGAGGATTTTATTTCTCAGATGGCCTGGGAACACCTTGGGATCTCACTTGTGTGGCTTGGGAAAAGGACATATGGGCCTCACTGCTAAGATTGTTACCCTCGCGACCCAACTTCAGATAAGCGGAGGAGAGAGAATGAATGAATGAATTAACTAATATGCAGATTTGCCATTATCATATCAGCTCTTCATTTATTTCCTTATTTTGAATTGAAAGTAAAGCTGCAATTGAATCAGAACAAATGACCACTTTATGCAGAAGCCAATACTAAATGATAACCACTAATTCAATTAAAAAAACTGGTAAATGACCTGTATATATCTCCATAATATTTACATTGAATTTGGGAATATACAGTATACTGCTGCTTCCATTATTCCTGAGTGTGGAAATATAGAAGCATCTGTGTATATCTGTGAATGGTCATACCAGTATGATGCAATGTGTTTCCCAAAGCTCCTCTTTCAACATTCTCCCTTTTCATTCATTTTATTAATTATTTCTACAGTTCTTCAGACCCTTCCTTCATATCCTACACATTCCTGATTATACTGATATCACCAATATTTTAGATGGGTGCTGAAAGGCACATCCCATCAAAAATCCCCAATATGAGGTATGATAAGCATGACATCCTAAATCCAAAGGCATTTCCCTAGATTCTACTTACAATGGTGAAACAGGTGATGTAGTAAAAGCTCCTTCTATATTCTCAAAACCAATGACTGTATCATCTCTAATTTCCTAAACCACAGTTCAGATGTGGATCCTTGTGACTGACTGCCATAATCTATCACTAATCTGTATCTCTCTATTATTAAAAAAAATCCTGCATAGAAACAGTAGGGCGTCAAGAAGTGATCTTCTCAGAAGTTCTTGGAAGACACTTAAAAAGCCCGCGAGGACCTTAAACATGAGACATTGTGCCAAGAGATTGACTCAGGGCCATCTCCACATACAGATCCAGGGTCTCAGCGCATATAAAGCATATACGGACATTACGTTATAAATGAAACGTCGACGACTAAGCGAAGAAGAAAGCAGCGCGGAGAAAAGAGACTCAAAAGAAAAAATAATCTAGGTGCAAATTCAGAAAATAAGGCAAGTAATTATCAGCCTGTAACAAGTGGAATTGAAACAAAGCATTTCCAATCGGGCTCAAAATATGAAGATACAGAATATGAAAGCAGAAAAAAACGACAGTGTCAAAAAAAGAAAGCAAACATCGCATTAGCGCAAAAAAAGGGAAATTATTACTCGGAGAAATAACAAAAAGGCGAATAGAGATCGAATAAATGGACACAGGTGATATGTCAGAAGTATGTAAATATTCTAAGGCTTTGAAGTTTAAGTCAGAGAATTTCAAAAATGTGTTTTACCTCACATGCATTTATTGGTTACTTTGCAAAAAAAATTATTAACTGCTGATGATGTGGATTGCTTTGTCTGTGCTGAAATTCCAAACAGAGAAACCTATCCTGAATTATGGTACAAAGTCAATCTCATGCGGTTTAAGCTTTCTGGTTATAATGTGCGCTAATTATTCCAGAAGCATTAATATTTTTCATATATTTTTGCAATTTTTTTGTGTATTTAAATGGATAATATATAAATTATGCAACATGAGTAACATGATTTTTTTTTTTGGTGGACATTTTTAAGCAAGATTTGCAGTTGTACAGCATTAATCATTCTTGGCTTGCATATCAAAAACTTTATTCTGTCCTCTCCATTCTGCATGAAAATATATATATTTGTCAGCCACCACTAAAAACCGTTTCATGCAGTACGGGGTTGTGTTGGGGGTAGAGATTGGAGTGTATCCCAGTAAGACTTGGGTGCAAGGCCATCGCCGGGCGAACACACACACACACACACACACACACACACACACACACACACACACACACACACACACCCCATAGGGTCAAATTAGTGTCTCCAACTCACCTGATCTGAATGTATCTGGACAGTGGGAGGAAACTCATGCAGACATGGGGAAAACATGTAAACTCCATGCACAGAGGACCTGCTACATGTTCCCTGGTCTCCTTACTGCAAGGCAGCAGCGCTACCACTACACCACCATGCCACACACGGAGTAAGTGACATAGTAAAAAATCTAGTGTAACCCAGCCACAGGGGATGCACAAACCAGTGTGTTTCTTTGTGCCGGTCCCAAGCCCTGATAAATGGGGAGGGTTACATCAGGAAGGGCATCCGGTGTAAAATTTTGCCAAATCAACATGTGGACAACAATACAAATTTCCATACCGGATCGGTCGAGCCCTGGGTTAACAACGACTGCCACCAGTACTGATAGCCAACAGGGTGCTGGTGGAAATTGGGCTACTGTTGGCCAAAGAAGGAGGAGAAGAAGAGGGGGGAGACGTGTCTGAGGGTGTTTGGTGTGTCATCTGGACAGAGGAAGGAGGAAATGGAAACCTGGTGGTGGAATGGGGAAGAACAAGAGAGTATACAAAGGAAGAGGATGGCAAAGAAGAAGTGGGATAGTCAGACAGATGCAGAAAGTAGACAAGAGTACAAGGAGATAAGGCACAAGGTGAAGAGAGAGGTGGCGAGGGCTAAAGAAAAGGCGTATGATGAGTTGTATGAGAGGTTGGACACTAATGAGGGAGAAAAGGACCTGTACCGATACACTATTCTAGTGTATTGAGTGTTGGTTAGTGAAGGGAAACATGAACGTTTAGCACAATGCTGAAACACAGCAAAACACGAAGAAAGTGAAGGAGTCTGAACACATGTGCATCAATACACCATATACACATGTGGACCACTGCTACATACTGGGAGGACCAGCTAGCTGGGGGATGACTCTCTTTTAAAGGAAGAAGTGCAGTAGACTGCAGCTGTGGACCTCCAGAGCTCCACTCCATCAATGAGGTTGTCACTTTATGTTATGCAGCAGTGATGTGTCTGCATGCAGTATGGGTAAGATTAGGGTTGGTGGAGGGTTATCCAACTCAAGTCAAGTAAACCAAGTGACAAAAACCTGCAATCCAATTGGCTGTCCAGCGTAGCTACTATTGTGGAGCTGTGGAGATCTGCAGCTGCACCCATCTCAAGCCACTAGAGGGAGCTCTTTGAACAAAGCCCAAGTCTTCCAAATTACAACACAGACCCTGATAGTAGATACAGAATGTCACCAGCAGGGCGTGATTTATATGAAAAGAGGCCCTAGGCTATTCCACTTATGAGGCCCTTTCACCTTCCATTTTTAAGTTTGTAAATTACATGAGAGATAATAAAATACATCATTACTGTGATATATATCAATATGTTAAATGAAACATGTTGTGATTGGTACTAACCTGTGTGGAAAATTAACGCGTTGATCTTAACCAATACATTTTTATGTTTGTTTATTAGTCATATGCGTAGAATTTCTCCTTATTTTCGGTTCAGTGTTTTAGTGTTCACTGTTTTTAGAATAGTGTAATTTTAATTTTGCTAACAATTTGAATGTAGGCCCCTCTTGATCTTGAGGCCCTAGGCTGAAGCCTAGTTAGCCTATAGGAAAATCCGGCCCTGGTCACCAGTAGTGCTGTGCACGTTCATACCTCTCAAGAACTAGCTCAAACTTCAGTTCACACAGATTAAAATGAATAAATTCACGTTCAAAGTTCACCATTTCGATAATGAACTAGTTCATGTTCATTTCATTTTGTATTTTTAAGGAGTGAGAATAAATGGCCCATGAGTTTACTTTTTTCACTTTTGCATGCCTTATATTTGGCTATTACAGTGTTCTTGAATAGAATTTAATAATTGTGAAGACATTTTTATTTAAATACACTTTATTGAGTTATACCCAGCAACAAACACGTATAACCATACATGCTAATATCCTCCCAGTCAAAAAAGAAATTAAATAAGTGCAAGTATACATAAAAATTACCGTTCTATTTCCAACCGTGTGACACAAATGGTGACTGTGGAACCAACGTGTAGGTGAACTAACCTCTTACGCTGCCGGTCAAAATTCGAGTCACATATTGCATGTCCAACAGGGAAAAATATGAAGTGGCCTCGTGAAGTCCATCGTTTTCCTCAAAGCGAAAGCGGAGCTTCACTGTGTACTCCTGTCAGCGGGGGTGCAGCTTAAGCTGAAGCATACAGACACAGACAGTGCCTATTTGATTTAATGTTATTTCTTCCAAATACAAATAAATGGCAAAAAAATCCGTACGAAATAAATATTCATAAAAATCCACTATTTGTGCGTATCCGATTACCGTATTCGGATTCGGCTCCACCCCTACATTACTCGGTAAGGCAAAACATTAAATCGGGACCTAAAGCAGCGCCAGAATGTCACCTAAAACTGCACTAGCTCACATTCAAGTTCTTCACTTCCAAATACGTTACGTTAAGTTCACCGTTCTTAGAAAAATGAGCTTGTTCAATGAACGCGCTCTTATGAACTAGTTCATGCACAACACTGGTCACCAGATTATTTTCACCATTGGTAGGCTACCTGCAGTCTCCTTACTGTTATTTTGTGCTTGTGAATAACATTTCATCATTGGTGTTTCCAGACGCTACTTTTTTAGGTTTAGGGATCACTTGAGAACATCTCTAATTTTCCAAATTACTTTTTAAAATAAACTTAACAGTGGCTTATACCTTTTAAACAAGCCAAATAGACTATAAATTTACTATTGTGTACCAAAATGCAAAACAATGTATGGTTTGTATTGATAAATCTGACCAATTGCACATCTCAGTTTAGTTCAAAGGGAGCTCACTGAGGGTCCAACCCTACATTAACCAAAGGTGGTGCAATATTGTAACGGTAAAAGAGCGCATCTGCACGCTCAATGATGAACTGCTCACCGTCTGACTTTGGCCATACCTTCTACATACCGTCGCATGCTGATATGGGAGCTGCAGCTGAAATGGTTCTTGAATCTGTTCAGAAACTACAAACCAAAGGCTCTTTCAAACTCATAATGTGGGTGATTTTATGTAATCTGGAAACAGTAATGTGAAAATGAATGTCCCTGGTGCCTACATATCACATAGAGCAGCCCTGGGAGCGTCTGACCATGTTGTTATTCATCGACTACCGAACAGAAACCGACAAGAAAAAAAAACATAAAACAGCCATGGAAAAAACGCCAAACTGGTGCAAGGACAGAGTACAGTAGTGTTTTCCCAATCTGTTTTGTTTGGTGGCACACATTTTGTAACCGTGCCAAGGCACACCACCACAAACACGTTATCTCTCATACATGTGCTCAACTGAAGGGGTGCGACTACCAGAGAAGCCGGTAATAAAAAGCAGCTCCGAGATCAGCGTTTGCCGAAGCGGAACTTTGTGACCACTTTGCTGGCCTCTCCCAGCTACTTCATCACTTTCCCCACCCCTCACAGCCTCCCGGGCAACTCGTATATGCACTGTCCACTGGTCGCGAGAGACTTGCTGGCGACCACCATAAACCAAGGCTGTTTGACTCTAGTTGCTTGGAGACGCGCCTGCAACATAGCGATCGCAGAGCTGCTTTTATGTCCGCTTCTCTAGGTGGTCCTGGTCTCCACGGACAGGTCTCGTTCACCTGCAGATCTGATCCAACTCAGGTTCAGACCCAGGGGTGCACTACGCTATCTTTCCACGTTGCATTCCCGGAACACTGGTATAAAGGAACTGCAGGAATGATGTGCCGACATCCCCCCAGTTACTGAAAGAGGCCACTTACACTGCAAGTGAATCAATGAAATTTTGTGAGTCTGTGATCATTAAGGAAAAGAACTATCGAGGTGTACCAAAACCATGCGGTGACGTCACTTCCGCCCTGAAACTGCAGGCATAGACCTGTGGTGATGTATGACGCTGTGGCTCTGCAGGTCGACACAAGTGGTTATACAGACAGATACTGTCAAACGGATGATTGATGACCTTAAGCCCCGCCCCAAATATGATTTATGACTTTAAGCCCCGCCCCAAAATATGAAAATATTATTTATGAAAATATGAAAATATAAAAATATAATTATATGAAAATATAAAAATATGAACATTTATGAAACTATAAAAATATGAAAAATATGGTTTACGTTAATATGATTTATAAGCTATAAGATATTGACTCCCCGCTCTAAGTTATAAGCTCACGACACGCAGCTTTATTTTATAAACACTTATCTTTCCTGCATAGCCATAACTAAAACGATGTAAGATATTGACTCCCCCGCTCTAAGTTATAAACTGAAGACACGTCGCTTCATTTTATAAACTAATATTAAGAAATTAAATATGCACTTATCTTGCCGAACCTTTCTAAAACGATATAAGCTCATGACACGTGGCTTTATATTAAGAAATATACACTGATCTTGCTTGCATAGCCATGCATAGCTATGACTTTCTAAAAATGAAATATACACTTATCCTAATCATAAGACAAGGCTGCGCGAGTGTGACTCTTTTTAAAAACTATCATTCACAGGACATGGGGACCTTTAGTGTTAAAAGGAAGCCCCCCCGCCATGCAGCACTTTGCTGAGACAAGCCACAAGTGTCTTTAGCATATGGCCACCAATATTATACGGTGGGAAAAGGAAGCACCCCGCCAAGCAGCCCCTTGCTAGCAAATGGCCACCAATTTTAAACCGTGGGAAAAGACACTATAGTGTTAAAGGAAGCCCCCCACCAAACAGCAAATGGCCTTTAATGCTAAATATACAGGTGCTGGTCATAAAATTAGAATATCATGACAAAGTTGATTTATTTCAGTAATTCCATTCAAAAAGTGAAACTTGTGTATTAGATTCATTCATTACACACAGACTGATGTATTTCAAATGTTTATGTCTTTTAATGTTGATGATTATAACTGACAACTAATGAAAGTCCCAAATTCAGTATCTCGGAAAATTAGAATATCAATTAAGACCAATGCAAAAAAAGGATTTTTAGAAATGTTGGCCAACTGAAAGGTATGAACATGAAAAGTATGAGCACGTACAGCACTCAATATTTAGTTGGGGCTCCTTTGGCCTGGATTACTGCAGCAATACGGTGTGAAATGGAGTCGATCAGTCTGTGGCACTGCTCAGGTGTTATGAGAGCCCATGTTGCTCTGATAGTGGCCTTCAGCTCTTCTAATTGTTGGGTCTGGCGTATTGCATCTTCCTCTTCACAATACCCCATAGATTTTCTATGGGGTTAAGGTCAGGCGAGTTTGCTGGCCAAGCAAGAACAGGGATACCATGGTTCTTAAACCAGGTACTGGTAGCTTTGAGACTGTGTGCAGGTGCCAGGTTCTGTTGGAAAATGAAATCTGCATCTCCATAAAGTTTGTCAGCAGCAGGAAGCATGGAGTGCTCTAAAACTTCCTAGTAGATGGATGCGTTGACCTTGGACCTCAGAAAACACAATTGACCAACACCAGCTGATGACATGGCACCCCAAACCATCACTGACTGTGGAAACTTTACACTGGACCTCACGCAACATGGATTCTGTGCCTCTCCTCTCTTCCTCCAGACTCTGGGACCTTGATTTCCAAAGGAAATGCAAAATTTACTTTCATCAGAGAACATAACTTTGGACCACTCAGCAGCAGTCCAAAGGCGAGACGCTTCTGACGCTGTCTCTGGTTCAAGAATGGCTTGACACAAGGAATGCGACAGCTGAAACCCATGTCTTGCATACGTCTGTGCGTGGTGGTTCTTGAAGCACTGACTCCAGCTGCAGTCCACTCTTTGTGAATCTCCCCCACATTTTTGAATGGGTTTTGTTTCACAATCCTCTCCAGGGTGCGGTTATCCTTATTGCTTGTACACTTTTTTCTACCACATCTTGTCCTTCCCTTCGCCTTTCTATTAATGCGCTTGGACACAGAGCTCTGTGAACAGCCAGCCTCTTTAGCAATGACCTTTTGTGTCTTGCCCTCCTTGTGCAAGGTGTCAATGGTCGTCTTTTGGACAACTGTCAAGTCAGCAGTCTTCCTTCCCCATGATTGTGTAGCCTACAGAACTAGGCTGAGAGACCATTTAAAGGCTTTTGAAGGTGTTTTGAGTTAATTAGCTGATTAGAGTGCGGCACCAGGTGTCTTCAATATTGAACCTTTTCACAATATTCTCATTTTCCGAGATACTGAATTTGGGACTTTCATTAGTTGTCAGTTATAATCATCAACATTAAAAGACATAAACATTTGAAATACATCAGTCTGTGTGTAATGAATGAATCTAATATACAAGTTTCACTTTTTGAATGGAATTACTGAAATAAATCAACTTTGTCATGATATTCTAATTTTATGACCAGCACCTGTATACGCCGCTAATAAAATTCTTGTTTTTTTATTTTTATTTATTTTTTTAATTTAACGAAATCGGAAAATCATATGATTATTAAAGAAGATATTTTATTAAAGCAGCCCACGCTATTCAGAGGTTTGAAAGCTCATTAGACACTAAGATTCTGTCCGCGTGTTCCATTTTAAATTAAGAAAAGCCCTAACATCTTTTTTAAACTAAGAGATATGTGGTTAAATGTCAAAGATTTTTTTACATTCAGCTAATCTGTGAACAATATTAGATTAACTATTTTCCAGTAACGACTATTTCTCTTATATACATAATGATCTTTAAAGCTTCCAAGAAAAGTTATTAAAACGGTTCTCGCTGTCTGTGGTACTTGATAAAAAAAGTTGTTTATATTCCGAGTACAAACTCAGTTCTTTCCGATACTGTATTTTAGCCTCGTTAATCGGGTAAATGTCAAATTAACCTCGTTTCACATTTACAGTATATCAACTTTAAAATACACGTGGCAATCTAAGAAACGGCTCCACATATAAAACGTCTGCGTTTAGCACAACGATCTCTCGGTTAAAAATAATGGGGGCACTTTTTCCTATTTGCTTAGATGTGATCCTTACGGCGGTGAGCGTTTGAATGAGGCTTCTTTGCCACTAGAAAGGGTCACCGCCCCTTAGAGAAGGAACATCAGCAACTCGGCACCTATGAGATTTCTCCCAAACGTCCCGGGTGTTTCGCTCCGCCCTTCCAAGGAGGGACAGAGCCCCAGGTGCTGCATAAAGTATTCTGCTTAGCCCTCTACCGCCTCGCAAACTTTTTCAGCTTACAAGTGCCTCTGAGAGCTTTCCATAAGGTAGGCGTTTTCGCTTTTTCTTCCGCAATGGCAGACAAGGGAAAAATACTTTTGTGATTGTTGGTAAGTGTAGAATATCGAAATATGTTCCGTTAACGATCGTCTCTTCAAACTGTTCAAATGATATTCTTTTATAAATCCGCTTTCAAATCAGATAGTTCCAGCGAGGAGTGGGGTTTTCTGATTTTTAAATGAAAAAACTGTACCTAGTCGTAACGCTCAGAGTTTATAAATTAATTATTTTTCTTATTTCAGAAGGCTGTAGTTTCTGGCTGGTTGGCTGCTCAAAAAGTGAGTCAGTTCTTCTTTCGGCCGTACTTTTAAATCGAAATGTTGCTAATAAGACAGAGCCGATTTAATACTTTTAATGTCTTTAAGTATGTACAAACATTACTTTTTAATGGTAATGTACGTTTCATGCTAATTATAGTAGTTATACAGACTAACCTTTTATAAATCGAAATGTTGCTTATAAGACCGCGCCGAATTAATACTTTTAATGTCTTTAAGTATGTACAAACTTATTACTTTTTAATGGTAATGTACATTTCGTGCTAATTACTTTTAATGGAAATGCACAAACTTATAAGAACGTTCAGGCTGATTACTTTTTAATGGAATTGTCTTTAAGTACGTACAAACCTAGTCCTTTATATTTTTTTAATTGTAGACCTGTATGCTTCTTTACATCTGTCGAGCACGCAATTGGTATAATTATTAGCTACCGCAGATTGTCTTTTTGAGAATAAAAATCCTGCCTCAGACAAAGAGTCCCCAGAAACCCGTAAGTACTACTTTCAACTGAGGGTTCGTGTGTGTGTGGAAGAAAATAAGGCGTTGGGGTTAAATATGTACTTTTTAACAGAATACTCGACGCCTCCAAAGAGTGGTTATTCTTCCGAAGGTTCCAGTCAGCCTCTAGAATCGGCGCAAAGGCCCTTGGACAGTCTATTATTGAAAATCTCTTTCACGCAGGTAACACGTTGGTCTGCAAATCGAACGCTGACGATCCCCGTGTGTACTTTTTATTCCAGAGCTTTCATCCCCTACCAGGGGCCTTCATCAGAGGATAATGCTTAGACTTACAAGCATCAAAGGCAATATATAGCAAAAAATTACGTAGTGGAGAGTGGGGAGGCTAAGTCAGTGTGAAGGGGGGGGGGGGGGGGTTGCTTATAAAGATTTTATTTATTATGAACATGTTCTTCTTAAGTTTGCATATGCTGGATTTATGTCCAAATGTCTGTTAATGGCGTTCTCATTTGATAGCCAAGATTCGGCCAGCTCTCTGGCACTTTTGGTACTGGCCTTAAACAGAGGTATGACCAGAATATCATGTGTGAGTGGGCATTTGGCTTGTCTGGGGGGGGCAAAAAATATCCATCCATCCATCCCCATTTTTGTAGGGGGGTTAAATAAAAATAACATAGTTTTATATAACATATAAAAGCGAAAATTGTGGCATAAATCATAACCTATTGTTCAATAAAATTAACAGAGGCAATGGGACTTGTATTATTATTTTTTGTGAACAAATATGGAACTACATCTACAAGGTAAATATCAATAAAGTTAAATGTATACAACATATGAAAGCCAATCAGGTGTTCTTCAGGGATGGAGTTCTGGACAAATCTAATCACTACAGACAAATTCTCAATGTTACAGCGATCCCTGGTACCATCACTTTTAATGGAAAGTCCAGGAGAGTCAGCTTTTTCATATTTGGTCCTGATATCTGTTACCACCATTTTGGCAAGAGTCTCAATTATTTAATTTTGAATTACATTGGATGTGTATTTTGCATTGTCTGGGCTGTATTTTACAATTTCTGCAAGTTTGGCATCTTTTTTGATTGTGTAATCAAAGAACTTAAGGAAAAGTCCCTCCTCCCCACCTTCGTGATTGTGACCACGCTGAGCCAGTTCATTGACTGCAAGGAACTGAACGGCCTCCCCAATGCTTTTCACATAATGTCTATTCTGGGTTGGACCCAGTAGTTGAACTATGCTTTCACGCGTCTCTGCCCGGCGCCGATACTCTTGCCAAGCAGACATGGCTCTGACGTGCAGGATACTAGACGCGTGTTTGTGGAAGCCGCCACCGTCTTTTTCTAGAGCTTTTTTTCCAATTAGTGTTTGGTGAATATGTCCTCGCGGTCCGAATTGGAAACACTAAATTTGCGGCAGGCAAAACAAAAGCTGCCATCACGGACAACAGAATATTCAAGCCATGGTCGTGACTGATACCAGCTTGCACTAAAACATCTGAGTGTCTTTCCGAATGCGCGCTTGGAATAATTAAAATGGGCTGGGATGGGCTATCCAAAATTAAGTCAGGCAGACCGGACTGTATATCTTGTTGAAGGCAGAGGTTTGGAGTACCCAACAC